>NC_133123.1:209950335-210142329 GCF_033568475.1 Henckelia pumila
GTAGCTGTTACCTGAGAAGGACATTGGTGATTAGCTGTCAGTTGTATTAAGTTTTATTTATATTTAAATGATTTATTTAGTCGGTTGTATTCTGCCGACCAGCATTTATTTAAGTTTCCACTATTATTTATTTATTGCATGATTATTATGCTCATTACTCATATTAGGTAGTGGATCCGGGCTGGGTCACTACAGATTTCCATGGGTTCTTCCTCCTCGTGGCTGTTCGACTTCATCAAAGTCATAAAAGTAGCCAAAATCTTCACCAGAGTCGGGAATGTATCCACCTCCACCACCACCAAGATTTGAAGATGACACATTGAAAATCAAATTATTTATTGGAGTAAATTGCGAAAAGAGAAAATTAATTGTAGATAAATGTAGAAATGAGATAAAATTGTAGAGAAATGTCGAGTTGAGAGAAGATTGTTGTGTCAAAAAATTTAACAATCATATTGTATTTTTAGTTAATTTTTTTTATCAGGTATTTATAGTTACTTTTAAGGGTTAAAAAATTTGGATTTGTAATTTGGCCCCCAAATTGCAATAAAAGTAACATGTATTCAGTAGACGTTTGAAACAACTATTGAATAGAGACGTTGGGCCAACAACCCTTTAATTGTTATTTTAAAAAGTTTACCGTATCCGAAAATAGAGAACTGGTTCAATCCAAAACTTAATGGATTTGAGCCGGTTTTGGGTTCGGTTCATTCGTACCGGTCTTAGTCCGGTCCGAACCGGTCCGTTAAGCATGCCTACTAATGTGGCACCAATGCAATACTGACATAGAGATGACGTGTATAGTTTCACGTAAGTATTTTCGAAAAATGAACTAAAATTTCAAAAAATTAGAACATGCAGAACTAATAAAATATGAAAACATAGTTTTCCCTAATTAGACGGTCAATCAAGTGACAAGGCGCAAAAAAAAAATCCATTTCAATAGCTAGCTAGAGGGCCTACTTTTTTATGGGCCCAATTCCAATATGACCCTAATATATATTCATTCCCTCCACCGTTCCGCCATTAACACCCAAAGCTCCACCCATGGGTTCCAACAGTAAAGTTCTCATGGAGTTAGAGGGTAACTGATATGAATCTGGATAAGTATGACTAGCAAACACGATTATAAATTAAATCGCATCCTCTAATCAATAAACAAAAGATCCAAAGTGTTTTTCCCAATTTTTGAAACAAGTAAAAACATATAGAATTTGGATTTCCACCTTTAATCGACGGTACGATTAACAATAGAAATCACGACAATCAAAACCAAAGAAAACCTTCAGATAACTTGTATCTGACAATCTTCAGTGAATAATCAATCGACAAACGCTTCCAAGTAATTAAACTGGAAAAATTTTGATTTGAAAAGCCAAAGCAAAGCATTGAATAAAATTCTAAAGAGAATTTCAATAATTTGTGTGTAAACTGAATCTGAATTATTATTAATGAAAATAAACAAAGTATTTATAGTTTACAATAAAAAATAAAATATAACGCAAAATAATGCCTAAAGATATCAAAGGTATCATCTAGAAAGTTTCCTAATAGGCTTAAAAGACTCAAAAATATGAAATATCACAAAATATAATCTAAATACCCAAACACACACTCACATGCCAAGTGTGTGTTTTTCGCGGAAATTCTCGCTCGCTCGAGCGGAAGGAAACCGCGATCGAGCGAGGCACGTTCTATCTCGCAAAAACTTTTGAGCTCTCTCGAGCAGACACAACCCGCGCTCGAGCGAGAAACTCTCTGCCCAAAATTCTTTAAGAAGCTCGCTCGAGCGGAAGAATGCTGCACTCGAGAGAGACGTCTTCTGTCCCAAAATTAATTTCTTCACTCTTTTTTATTTTTTAACACTTCAATGACGTATAGGCAACTCTCAAATTGATCTTCAAGTGCTCCAACACCATCTTGATAATTTAGCATCAATATTTGAAGTGCCTTCTTGAATTTTTTAGCTCGGCTCCTCGTTATTGGTCCACGTGGAAACTCTAATGGATCTCGAACTCTTCCCGCCACTTGATTCACATGAGAGCCATCCATGTCGCATCATCCTCCACTTATTGAAAAGGATTTGTCCTCAAACCTCGCTCATCTCCTATATCAAACAAAGATAAGTCAGAAACATTAAATGTAGTACTCACGTTATACTCACCTGACAAATCTAGTTTGTAGGGATTGTCATTAATTCGCTCTGTGACTTGAAAAGGACCATATCCTGGAGGTAACAACTTTGAACGCCTCTTCTCCGAAAAACGCTCTTTTCTCAGATGTAGAAAAACCCAATCACCGGGTTCAAATACAACCTTCTTTTGCCCTTTGTTAGCTTGCTTGGTATACTGCAAATTCTTCTTTTCAATATTTTCACGTACATTCTCGTGCAAGCTCTTCACAAACACAGCTTTCTTCTTCCCATCCATATTAACCCTTTCACTCATAGGTATCGACCTCAAATTCAACGGAGTCAATGGGTTAAAGCCATAAACAACTTCAAAATATGAATAATTCGTAGTAGAATGCACACTACGATTATAAGCAAACTCAATAAATAACAAACAATCTTCCCAATTTTTCAAGTTCTTTTTAATGATAGAGAGCAACAATGTCCCTAAAGTTCTATTAACTACCTCAGTTTGTCCATCAGTTTGTGGATGACAACTAGTAGAAAACAACAACTTAGTTTCATGTTTACACCACAATGTTTTCCAAAAGTAACTCAAAAACCGAGTATCCCTATCAGAAACAATACTTCTAGGCATGCCATGCAATTTCACAATCTCATTAAAGAATAAATCTGCAACATGTGAAGCATCATCTGATTTTTGACATGAAATAAAATGTGTCATCTTTGAAAACCTATCAACCACAACATAGATAGAATCCCTCCGCTTCTTAGACCTCGGTAACCCAAAAACAAAATCCATAAAAATGTCTACCCATGGTTCTTTAGGTATTGGAAGTGGTGTATATAACTCATGTGGTTGTGATCTAGACTTTGCTTTCTTACAAGTCACACACCGCTCACACATTTTCTCAACATCATGCTTCATATGTGGCCAATAAAAATGTTCATGCAAAATTTGATATGTTTTAGCCACACCAAAATGCCCCAATAAACCACCACTATGCGATTCCCTAACAAGTAATTCTCTAATTGAAGTCTTAGGAATGCATAATTTATCCTCCTTAAATAAATAGCCATCATTCAAGTAAAACGTATCCCTTGGACCACGCATACACGATGCAAATATCTCACTAAAATCATCATCACTCGCATGCAACTCTTTCACATGCTCAAACCCCAAAAATTTAGAATCTAAAGTAGTTAAGAGCACGTACCTTCGTGACAACGCATTCGCTACTACATTCTCCTTACCTTGCTTGTACTTGATTACATAAGGAAAGGTCTCCACGAATGCTACCCATTTGCCATGTCTTTTATTCAAATTTTGTTGTCCCTTGAGATGCTTCAAGGACTCATGATCCGTATAAATCACAAACTCCTTTGGCCTCAAGTAGTGCTACCACGTCTCAAGTACCCTCACCAATGCGTAAAACTCCTTGTCATAGGTGGGATAATTCAAGGACGCTCCACTCAACTTTTCGCTGAAGTAAGCCACTGGACGTCCCCCTTGTGTCAAGACGCCTCCAATTCCTACACCTGATGCATCACATTCAATTTCAAACGTATTAGTAAAATCAGGCAAAACAAGTAAATGAGCATTAATCAACTTTTTCTTAATTATATTAAAAGACTTCTCTTGCTCCTCGTCCCAATGGAATGGAAAGTTCTTCTTGATAATCGCAGTCATGGGCACCGCCAATGTACTAAAATCCTTCAAGAACCTCCTATAAAAACTCGCAAGTCCATGAAAACTTTGAATTTGACCAATTGACGTAGGCGTCAGCCAATCCCGAATGTCACTAACCTTTTCTTCATCAATTTTCACATCTTGTGCACTCACAACAAAACAAAAAAATACGAGTTCGTTTATACAAAACACACATTTCTTCAAGTTAGCATATAAAATATTCAGCACACAATGTGATTAGTACAACTCTCAAATGACTCACATGATCATCCAAATTTTTACTATATACTAAAATATCATCAAAATACACCACCACAAACTTTCCAATAAATGCACGCAAAACATGATTCATGAGACGCACAAAAGTACTAGGTGCATTAGTCAAACCAAAAGGCATAACCATCCATTCATACAACCCATACTTTGTTTTAAATGCGGTTTTCCACTCGTCTCCCTCTCTCATCCTAATTTGATGATACCCACTCTTAAGATCAATTTTGCTAAACACACTAGCACCATGCAGTTCATCTAACATATCATCTAGTCTAGGAATAGGATGTCTATACTTGATGGTAATGTTATTGATAGCCCTACAATCAACACACATACGCCAAGATCCATCCTTTTTAGGTACTAACAACACAGGTACAACACATGGTGACATCGACACCCACACAAAACCTTTATCTAGAAGTTCACTTACCTGTCGTTGCAACTCCTTAGTTTCCTCCGGATTGCTTCTATAGGCTGGACGATTCGGCAATGCACTCCCGGATACCAAGTTGATTTGGTGCTCAATCCCCCTCAAAGGTGGTAATCCTTGAGGTAGATCCTCCGAAAATAAATCATCGAATTTCTGCAAGAGAGAAACAACAATGCTCGGAAGATCTCCGGCTATATCACTTGTGTTAAGGAGTATCTTCTTATAAAACAACAACACAAGTGGAACATGAGAATTTATAACATCTCTCAACTCACACTTTTGGGCCATATATATATATATTTTTTTTTCATCCTCTTTTCGCTAAATTCTTTTTTCATCTCTTTTCTTGTCATTATTTTTTCTAAGGTCATCTCACTTTTTTCGTCACTCTTTTTTTCGGCCTCATGTCTCTTTTTCTTTTTCATGTGATCCTCCAACACTTGCTTTGGAGTCATAGGCAACAATACAATAGGTTTTTTTTCATTAGAAAAGAATATATATTCTTAAACCCATCATGAACCACTCTGCTATCAAACTGTCAAGGTCCCCCCAATAAAATATGACACGCTTGCATAGGAACCAAATCACACAAAACTTTATCAACATATTTGCCAATAGAAAATGGCACCACAACTCTCCTATTAACTCTCACCTCCGCACAGTCATTGAACCATTGCAACCTATATGGTTGAGGATGCTTCAAGAGAGGCAACCCCAATTTTTCCACAAGTTCGCAACTTGCCACATTGGTGCAACTACCCTAATCAATAATAAGATTGCATATTTTTCCCTTCACAAAACAACGATAATGAAAAAGATTTTCCCTCTGGCTCTCTTCCTCTTCTCTAGATTGTGCATGTAACACCCTCCTAGTCACCAACAACTGACCAACAATAGCCCCAAATCTATCCTCCTCATTAGGATATACTAACGCGGGCATATCATCATAATTTTCCCCATCACTTTAATACTTCACATCACCACAAGCATTAATAATCATCAACTTCTTATTTGGACATTGACTAGAAATATGGTCAATACCTTGACATCTAAAACATTTAATATCTCTAGATCAAGCATTAAAAGTTTCAGATGTACCTTTTGCTACTTGCTTTGGTGCCTCCAATTTGATGTCAGATTTTGGTTTGGACACCGGTTTGTTTTCCTCTCGTTTTGCAACGTTTGGACGCCAAGGAGTCGACGATCCTCCACCGGAAGGTAATCGGTCATCTTTCCTTCTTATGAGCTGCTGCTCCACCTTCATGGTCGTCTGCACCATCTCATCCAAATCAAAACAGTGACGAATTTCCACTTGATCTTGGATCTCCATATTTAGCCCACACAAAAATCGAGCCATTGTAGCTTCATTATCTTCCTCAATATTGGTCCTGATCATCGTGGTCTCCAACTCCTTGTAGTAATATTCCACGCTCCTTGGACCCTGCTTCAAAGTCTGTAGAAGCCTGTACATATCACGATAATAATGGTTAGGTACAAAACGCTTCTTCATGACACGCTACATCTCTTCCCACGTCTCAATAGGCGGTTCTCCACACCTCCTTCTAGTGGTCACTAATTGATCCCACCAGATTAATGCATAGTCTACAAACTCAACCACTTCAAACCTCACTTTCTTAAGATCAGAATAGTGATGGCACTCAAACACAAACTCCGCACGCTTCTCCCAATCCAGATATGCTTCCGGATCAGACATCCCATGAAACTTTGGGATTTTCATCTTAATGCTACTAATATTATCATCTTCTCTACTGTCCTTAGTATATTTTCCACGCACCGCTTCTCGTCTATGCCTACCCCCATGTACTCTTCTCTCCTCATCCCAATTTTCATAAAAACTCTCCCCATCATCTTCAAAATCATTCCCCTTTCAATTTTTTTCCACTACCACTACTATCCTCCAATTTACTTATCCGCTCATGAAGAGGCTCCAACTCCAACCTCATCACTTTAGTAAATTGCCCCATCAACGACTCCATTTGAACCTTGGAAATTCCTTGGTTCACACTTTCACTAACTTATTTATTAGGATTCATGGTACCTGCAAGAAAATTGTTAGTAATAAATTTTCTCACACAAATTCTCACAGTTCACTTCAAACGAATCACTCAAACACTCCTTTTTTTCACTCAAATTTTGTGGTAAGACTTTGCTTTTTAGAGTAAAGTATCAAACCTTCAAGTTTAAAAACTCTTAGACGCTTGAAAATTGACTCACAAAGATTAACAAAACAAGTAAGAAATTTTATGGAAAACGAACTTTGACTCGCACCCAAGGATTAACAAAGACAAAGGAATTGGCCACAAGTTACTTTTTTCTTCACTTATTTTTTTGACAAATTTTCATCCGTCACAATTTTTTTTTGACCTAATATTTTTTTTTGAATTTATAACTTCTAGCACAAGACACGAGACTTGGATAACAATTTTGAAAGAAACGACACAGAAATTTAATATGAGATAGACGAAGAACGAATAACACGGAACGATGAACGAAGAACGGAAGGAGAGATTCAAAGTTATTGAAACAAAACTAACTTGTCTCAAAACCTTGCTCTTGATAACAAATGATATGAATCTGAATGAGTATGACTAGCAAACACGATTATAAATTAAATCGCACCCTCTAATCAATAAACAAAAGATCCAAAGTGTTTTTTCTAATCTTTGAAACAAGTAAAAATAGATAGAATTTGGATTTTCACATTTAATCGACGGTACGATTAACAACAGAAATCACGACAATCAAAACCAAATAAAGCCTTCAGATAACTTGTATCTGACAATATTCATTGAGTAATCAATCGAAAAACGCTTCCAAGTAATTAAACTATGAAAAGTTTGATTTGAAAAGCCAAAGCAAAGCTTTGAATAAAATTCTAGAGAGAATTTTAATAATTTGTGTATAAACTGAATCTGAATTATTATTAATGAAAATAAACAAAGTATTTATAGTTTACAATAAAAAAATAAAATATAACGTAAAATAATGCCTAAAGATATCAAAGATATCATCTAGAAAGTTTCTTAATAGGCTTAAAAGATTCAAAAATATGAAATATCACAAAATATAATCTAAACACCCGAACAAACACTCACACGCCGAGTGTGTGTGTTTTCGCAGAAATTCTCGCTCGCTCGAGCGAAAGGAAACCGCGCTCGAGCGAGGCACGTTCTGTCTCACGAAAACATTTGAGCTCGCTCGAGCGGACACAACGCGCGCTCGAGCAGGAAACTCTCTGCCCGAAATTCTTTAAGGAACTCGCTCGAGCGGAAGAATGTTGTGCCCGAGCGAGACGTCTTCTGTCCCAAAATTAATTTATTCTCTTTTTTATTTTTAACACTTCAATGACGCATAGGCAACTCCCAAATTGATCTTCAAGTGCTCCAACACCATCTTGATAATTTATCATCAATATTTGAAGTGTCTTCTTGAATTTGTTAGTTTGGCTCCTCGTTATTGGTCCACGTGGCAACTCTAATGGATCTCGAACTCTTCCCGCCACTTGATTCACATGCGAGCTATCCATTATCGCATCAGTAACTCCACAAGTTCATCATCTTCCTCTTTAGGTTGCCTTTATCATTCTTCTATGTTTCTCTTCTTCTTATTCTTCTTATTCTTCTTCATTTTTCTAAGTTCAGTTTGGCGATTAAATTTTTTTTTCTTTGTAGGGTCGAAAAAGAATTAATATTTGAACTGTGTTTTGTATATTTGGAGTTATATAGGGTTTTTGGTGGATTTTATCTTTGGAATTGGTGTGTTAGTTATTTGATGTGTCCTCGTTGATGCTTATTAATTTGAACGCCAAATGAACGCTTAAGTGCTAATAATCTGACTTTCATTGTTTGAAAGAATTTAGTGAACCGAGATTTCAAGAATGGTTTTTGGGTTGTTTTGCTTCGAATTTTATTGGGGTGAATGATTGTTTCAGCTACGAAAACACTGGGATATTGCTGTAAAATTTGATCTGGTGTATGTATTAGTGCAAAATTTCTTATTATACATCTTTAAGTCTGAAAAAGGTTGATACATTTAGGCATAGTTTTGGATTATTAGTCTTTAGTTGATTTGATGTACTTGTTAGCATCGATTTGCGGTTACTTATATTGGGTTCTAATGCATTATGATCACAAATGCAAAGAGTGGATTAGTTGGTCTAGATGGTTTTTGTAATTTATCTGTTGTTTAATTTCTTGTATAGATGTACTCATGTCACTGTAGATAGGTTCTTTATTAGTTGGGTTTTTTGTTTATAGCTAAAACATTATGACTTTGAAATGTGGGTACTCTCAACTCTGTATTGCTTTCTTGTACTGATGTTATTCTAAATTCTTGAAATTTTTTATTATTACTAATATTTAGATTGGATAATTCATTAGTAGATGCAAATTTTCATATTAAACGAAAATATTCTTAAAATATTAAGTTAGTATTTGAGATTGTTTTTAGGAAGCGCTTTTGGGTTTTTCCTTCACAAAATAATTTCCAAATTTGTGCAAGAAAATCTCAAAAGTGCTTCCAAGAAGCAATCTCAAGCACTACCTGAATGTGAGAGGTTGTTGTTTGCATGTAGTGGTTGATATAACCATGTATATCAAAAGTTCACAAAGGATAGAGGCTCAAACTTCACCTAGATGCAGGCCACGACTCGATCCATTGGTGAAGCATTTCAGCATGTTTGTCAAGCACGGGCATTGTAGAACTTTAAAAGCTCACGAAAACCTTTAAGCATTCCTTAAATTTAGAGATAGAAAATCAATTGGCATGGGTTCTCTTCATGTGAAACGTGAATTAAAAATCAATTAGTTTTGCTTAAACACTAATAAGCTTTTGTTGTTTAATAGTCAGTTTGATAAATTTTGGACGATATATAATTAATTTTTTTGAACTACTTAGATCATGGTGTATTATCTCTGAGTGTGCCTCCCTTAAATAAGGATCATTTCAACCTACCTTTACAAACATTACCGTCAAGATAGATCTAAGGGTCATTATTTATCAATACATGCGGGGTTCACTAATAAATAATGGATCTCACATTTATTAATAAATGATGATCGTTATATGTATGTTAAGACAGTGCATGTATAGGTAGGATCTAATTTACCCTTAAATAATGTGTGTGCGTTGGCTCGTGCCTTGTGCTTAGTTTCTTGCGCTTTAGTGCTTACTGCTCCTATATTAATGCAGATAGAACTAAGTCACTTTCCAAAAGCCAATAGGGCTTCCTTTCCCGAGACAATATCTTGAAAACGTGAAAAATTTTAGGTTCTTTGGAATAGGTTTTGGAGGTTTATTTTTCCAATGTAATTGCATCTATGCCTGATTAGTAAGGGGGCCCATTACATCAGTAGAATTGAGTAACTCCATATTCAAGAAAAAGAACGATTGGTGTGGTTTGGTAAATTTACTTGAGCAATCTCTTCTTCTTGCATTTTTCTTCTGTTTTGTCATTTAAAATACTGGATTTTAGTGCATAGAGGCAACCATGGACTTTAATGTTTAGTAGTAGCCTTTGGGTAAAATATTCAGCATGTTTGTCATGTCAAAACACTTTTTGTTGGCACTTTGCAGTTCTAGGAAAAGCAAAGGACTTCGTGGACGCAATGTCTGAATCAAAAAAAACCCTGTTGCAAGATGCAAAGGTACAAAATTGCACTCTTATCAAATCATATGTTTCTTTGTTTTTTTGCCATTGGTGGAATATTAGTATCTTGTTTTGCAGGGAAATCCTGATAACTATGAAATCGAAGTACTTAGTGGCAAAGAGTCACACATCATTGAAATGGTAGATGCTTCCACATTCCCATTTTGTCATTTCTTCAGCCTTCGGTGATCCGTATAGATGATTCCCATATGCATGTTTTTGTAGGATTTAATGCTAGGCATTGTTGATCATCATACCCCAAAGGCTGTTGCTGCAGCAGAAGCTTCCATGGATGGTTATCAACCAGTAATTTCTATGGACGCAAGTAGCAGTTCAGAATCTGATGAAGAAAACGAAGATGGGAATGATGAGGGTGCTCATGAAAATAGTAATAGTTCTTATTGATATAATGGGAGAGATTTTTTGAGGAAATCATCAAAAAGCCGGAGATCAAGAAAATGATCCAAGATTGTGGAGCTGTGCTAAGATTGCATGTGGGTGGTTAATTCAACGTGAACATATTTTTATTTGATTTGTGTTTGCAAAATTTTTAAAGATACGGGCGTGTTAGGTTCTAAAAGCACCAATTTTGTTGAAATACAATAAAAAATAAATTAACTTCTTCAAATCAAAATATAACGAATTCTTGATTTGATTGTTGGTTATAATCTTTTAAGCTAACAACTTACCAAAAAAAAAATAAACGACACCAAAAACTAGGAGAATAAACGATTCACATTATTTATTGTGAAGACTTTGGTTGACCTCAATTAGATTAATTGGACGGTCCAGATCACTTTTGGAAATTAATATTGATCCAATGGTTGCAATACAAAAAATAATCGCATTTTGCTACTATTTTTACAGTACCGTAGCAACATGTTGCAACAGTTTTATTAAAATCGTAGCAAAATGCAACGGTTTTGATATAACAGTAGCTTTTGCTACGGTTTTTTATAACCGTGACAAATATTTGCTACGGTTTTGCAACAACCGTTGCAAATGCAACGGTTTTATCAAAATCGTTGCAACATTTGGTAACGGTTTTTAAAAAACTGTAGCTTTTGCAACGATTTTTGTAAAAGCTTAGCAAATGTTTACTACGGTTTATTACAAACCGTGGAAAATGCGATGGTTTTTTCAAAACCATCGCAATCATTTGCTACGATTTTGAATACCGTTGCAAATATTATTGCGGTTTTTTCAAACAGTAGCACAATTGCACAATTACATTTCTACGGTTTTTGATAAATCGTAGCAGTAAAAACCGTAGCAATTAAAATATATCCACCCCGTCACTTTCTTCTTTCCTTCTCCACTCTTCTCTCCCCTTTCTCCTTATCACCGCCGGCCCTTATTCCCTTTGTCGCTTTCGTGCCTGTATCTCCATCATCGGGCAACCATTTTTAATCCGTTTTCAAATTTGAGTTCCTCTCATCCAGAGCTATCTTTCGGTACTTTTTTTATAATTTTGGAGCTCGCACCTTCAAACAACATCAACACCGCTGATAAGTGAATTTTATGCGCTTATATTGCTTAGTATTTAACTTGAATCTTGTGTTTTATTTGTCTTTGTTACGCGCTTTTGTGTTGTTTTTGTTGTTTGAAGGAATCAAGTCTTTGAAATTGAATTGTTGGATTTAAATGCAAAAGAGAGAAGAAAAGATCAAGAGTTGAAGACTTGGCGAATTTAGAAATTTATGAATTCGAAGGCATGGCGCGCCCGCCCAACTAATCGAGCGCCCGCGCGAGTGACTGTAGGAAGCAGGGATTTTATGCGTGAGCATCGCGCGCCCGCCCAGCAATGTACGCGCCGGTGCCCCTTGAGAATTGTAATATGCGAAGCTATTGCGCGCCCGCGCAGTCCCATCGAGTGCCCGCGCCACTCCTCAGAATTGAAATGCGTGAGCACTGCGCGCCCGCGCAGCTTTATGGCGCGCCCGTGCCACTCTCAAATTTTGGAATGCGAAGGTATCGCGCGCCCGCGCGACTTAGTGGCGCGCCCGCTCTGTCGGCAGAATAGTGTTATTTTTGCATGATGTTGATGTTTTGGAAACTATTCTTAATTGCTAGACTTATCTTTACACGGGAAGGGGCCGAGGGAGAGGTTCATTATTGAAGTTCTAGAGAGTAGAAGAGCACTTCCAAGGAGGGATTGAAGATTGATCTTTTGCAAAGACTAGGTTTCATCTTAAATTTGTAGAATTTTTCCTTTCCTTATGTTTTGTAATTTGTTCTTCATGAATTGTGTTGGCTAGTTTTTATTACTTGGTTTAGGAAGACGAAGCCTTTGATTAAATTCTTCGTGAGATTTATGTTTTACAAAGTTTGATTATTGTTGAATATCAAGTGTTATTCTAGTTTATTTCATGATTTTATGTTTTATTATTAGATTGATCACCTAATGATTTTTATATAAAATCTATTGCTAAATTAGAATTCGAATCCGTAATTGTTTGAATTTTCTGATTTGCGAAGCAACTACGATTAATAATCGTCCGCTTGTGAGATTATGAATTGTAGGGATAACAATTGACTAGGCTAAATTCATCCGCTTGTGTATGAGTTGTCTAGATTTATCAGTTTCACTAGTTATATGCTATCGTGGGTTTAAATCTAATCGCTTGTATTAGGTTAATTCATTGATAAGGGTTATCTTAGAACGCTTGTGTCTATTTAACTACGATTAAGGTGAAACGGGAATTTAATTTCCAATGATGAATATTCAACATGATTAAATATTTTTAGATAATCGATGATCGAACGAATGAAATCAAAGGTGTAGTCGACCAAAACCAAGGCTTGTCTGTTATTGAATTTTCCATTGTGATTTACCATTGTGATAATTTATAAAATTGCATTTATTATTATTTTTACATTTGTGGAGTTTAATTCTCAAACCAAAATCCCCATTTTTACTATTTTTGTATTTTTAAAGAACACGGAATTTATCTTTCCTCGTGGGAACGATCCCTACACACATTACTACATATTTTTATTTATCTGAGTGAGTCGGGTAATTTGGGCATCCACGATAAGCGCAACCAAATTTTGGCGCCGTTGCCGGGGACTGGTATTAAATTTTTTGTGTTCTTTTTAAATTTTTTGTTTATCTCACTCTCTTATTTTCTGTGTTTCTAGTACATCTCCCATCATTCATGCTTTCAGGTGATTCTTCGTCTGAAGAAGAAGTCCCCTACGATCCGGAAATTGAAAGGAATTTGCATAGGCGTAGGCGAGAAGCTCGTAGAAGACAAGAAGAAGAAGAAGAAGAGATGGCTAATAATGCAAACTTGAGCCTTAGACAATTGGGCACTCCAGATTTGAATCAACAACCTTTATGCATTACTTTTCCTCCCTTAGAAAATAATGCTACATTCGAATTAAAATCTGGATTAATTCATTTGTTTCCTTCTTTCCATGGTCTTGCAGGTGAAGATCCTCATAAGCATCTAATGGAGTTCCATGTAGTATGCACTAGCATGAAGCCATATGGAGTAACAGAGGAGCAAATCCAACTTCGAGCCTTTCCTTTCTCTTTGAAGAGTGCTGCTAAGGATTGGCTATACTACTTGCCCTCTGGATCGATCACAGCCTGGACTGACATGAAAAGAATTTTTCTCGAAAAATATTTTCCAGCATCGAGAGCAGCAAACATCCGGAAAGAGATCTATGGAATCAAGCAGATGATGGGGGAGTAAATTCACGAGTATTGGGAGCGGTTCAAAAATCTATGCGCTAGTTGCCCGCAACATCATATAAGTGAAAACCTCTTAATTCAATATTGCTATGAAGGTTTGCTACCTCATGACAGGAGTATGTTGGATGCGGCTAGTGGAGGAGTTTTTGTGGATAAAACTCCGGTGCAAGCAAGGAATTTGATTGAAAACATGGCTGCCAATTTTCAGCAATTTGGCACTTCCAGAATTGATCATGCACCTAGAAGAAACAACGAGGTAAATGTCTCTTCCCTTGAACAGCAATTAATTGAATTAACGAATCTTGTGCGTCAGATGGCTGTAGGGAATGGACAGACTTCAAAGGCATGTGGCATTTGCGCTGCAATAGGACACGCCACTGATATGTGTCCTACACTTCAAGAAGAATCGGTTGAACAGGTCAATGCTACTGGAGGATTTCCTGGACCACCCCAGCGAAAATATGATCCTTATTCCAACACATTTAATCTTGGTTGGAAGGATCATCCGAATCTGAGATACGGGAATCCTCAAGCAAGTCAACCGGGGCCTCAAGCACCGTATAATCAAAATTATAGGCCACCGTATCCTCAACATCCTCAATATCCTCAACATCAACAGCAACAGCAAAGACCTCAAATACCAACACCAGGTCAGTTTCTCGAAAATATAGTTAAGGAACTTGCAACTAATACTGTAGCTTTTCAACAGGACACCCGGACGAGTATCCAAAACTTAACTACTCAAATGGGACAACTCGCTACAGCAATCAACAAGCTCAAAGCACAAAGTTCCAGCAGTCTACCATCTCAAACTGTGGTAAACTCGAGAGAGAATGCAAGCGCGATAACGCTTAGAACTGGAAAGGAATTGAAGGTACAAGAAAAAGAAGTTGAGATTGAACCCGAAGAGAAGCAAAAAGAAGAAGAAGAAAAAAAGGTAAGTGAAGAAAAAGCACCCAAGGATGAATCGCCAAGAGGTAAGTTTCCTCCTTTATCTGAATATAAGCCCGTTGCACCTTTTCCCTTAGCACTTAAGGATTCTAGGAAAGGTGAGGGAATTAAAGAGCTTTATGAAACTTTTCGTAGATGTGAGGTTAATATTCCATTGCTAGATGCTATCAAGCAGGTACCTCGATACGCAAAGTTTTTGAAGGAGTTGTGCACAGCAAAGAGGAAACAAACATTAAAAGGTTGTCAGAAAGTGGAATTAGGCGAAAATGTATCTGCAGTCATCCAAAGAAAATTACCCACGAAGTGCAAGGATCCAGGTTTTTTTTCCATCCCATGTACAATAGGAAACATTAGACTTGAGAAAGCCATGTTAGATCTAGGAGCATCGATTAATGTCATGCCATACTCTATTTATGCATCCTTGAAACTTGGCCCATTGAGTAAGACTGGAATTGTCATACAACTAGCTGATAGGTCTAATGCATATCCTAGGGGAGTATTCGAAGATGTGCTAGTGCAAGTGAATGAGTTGGTTTTTCCTGCAGATTTTTATGTTTTAGAAATGGAAAATGGTGATCATAATAGTCCTATTCTGTTAGGCAGACCATTCCTAAAAACTTCCATAACTAAAATTTATGTTCACAGTGGCACACTTACTATGGAATTTAATGGCGAGGTGGTGAAATTTAATATCTATGATGCCATGAAATATCCCAATAGTGATGATTTTGCATACTCTATTGATATTGTGGACTACTTGGCCCAAGATGTTTTTGAGCATACAGGAAAAGATGAGCTAGAGGTGGGTATTACCGCACCCATTATGCAGACAGAAGAGGGAATTAGATGCAGTCGAGAAGTGGAGGAAATTGAAAAAATTCTGAACAGTGCTCCTGAGTTACTTCAGTCAGGTGATGTTTCTTATTTGTCTTTACCAATCTCTAATACTCGGCGTCTTCCATCTATTTTGCAGGCACCAGTGGTTGAATTAAAAACGCTTCCCAAACATCTCAAGTATGTTTTCCTTGGAGAAGGAGAAACCTTACCAGTAATCATTTCCAACAGCTTGGAAACCGAGCAAGAAGAACAACTGGTCAAAGTTCTGAAAGAGAATAAAACTGCTATTGGATGGACCATAGCGGATATCAAGGGAATTAGCCCTTCCACATGCATGCACCGAATTCTAATGGAAGATTGTGCAAGTCCTTCACGTCAACCACAAAGGAAATTGAATCCGCCTATGATGGAGGTGGTAAAAGCTGAAATTTTGAAGTTACTTGAAGTAGGGGTAATTTACCCAATTTCAGACAGTCAGTGGGTAAGTCCGGTACAAGTGGTACCCAAGAAAACTGGAATTACAGTGGTGAAAAATAAGGACGACGAGTTGGTTCCCACCCGTATTCAAAATGGGTGGAGAGTTTGTATTGATTACAGGAAGTTGAATGCCGGAACCCGAAAGGACCATTTTCCTCTTCCCTTTATTGATCAAATGATTGAAAGGTTAGCATGTCATCCTTATTATTATTTTCTTGATGGTTATTCGGGTTATTTTCATATTGCAATTGCCCCGGAAGATCAAGAGAAGACGACATTCACATGCCCATTTGGAACTTTTGCATACCGACGCATGCCCTTTGGACTATGCAATGCACCGGCTACTTTTCAACGGTGTATGGTTAGTATTTTTTCTGATTTTGTAGAGCATATATTAGAAGTCTTCATGGATGATTTCACTGTCTATGGTAACTCTTTCGAAGACTGTCTGTTAATCTTGCTCTAGTTCTTAAGAGATGTGTCGAGACCAACCTGGTTCTTAATTCTGAAAAATGTCATTTATGGTTGGGCAAGGTATAGTGTTAGGTCATGTCGTATCATCTAAGGGAATGGAGGTAGATAAAGCGAAAATTGATATTATTCAGTTTCTACCTTACCCCGTAAGTGTGCGGGAGGTGCGCTCTTTTCTTGGCCATGCAGATTTTTACAAGAGGTATATTCAGGATTTTGCCAATATTGCATCCCCTATGTGCAACTGTTGCAGAAGGATGTGGAGTTTGAATTTAATGAGTCGTGTAAAAATATTTTTGATAAACTCAAGAACTCATTGACTTCAGCGCCAATCATCCAACCACCGGACTGGACCAAACCATTCGAAATTATGTGTGACGCCAGTGACTATGCCGTAGGAGCAGTGCTGGGATAGAAAATTGGAAAGGCATCGCATGCTATTTACTACGCATCGCGTATTCTCAATGATGCCCAAAGAAATTATTCCACTACTGAAAAGGAGCGTTTAGCAGCAGTGTTTGCTTTAGAGAAATATTGTTCATATTTACTTGGTGCTAAAATCATTGTTTATTCTGATCATGCAGCTCTTCGCTTTCTGATGGCGAAGAAGGAGGCAAAACCAAGGTTGATAAGGTGGATACTACTGTTGAGCAAATTTGATGTGGAAATTAAGGACAAGAGAGGAACAGAAAATCGAGTGGCTGATCACTTGAGTCGCCTAGCTCATGTGGATGAAGAACTGAATTTGAGAGAGGAGTTTCCCGATGAGCAGTTGTTTTCAGACAGCACGGAATTACCATGGTACGCAAACATTGTGAACTATTTAGTTACTAATGGATTTCCGTCTGAATTCTCTAGGGCACAGAAAGCTAAGGTCTGAAGTGACGCTAAATATTATGTGTGGGATGATCCATACTTGTGGAAGCACTGCGCTGATCAAGTCATACGACGATGTGTATCTACAAGTGAGGTAATCCCAATTCTCACATTTTGTCACTCATATGCTAGTGGTGGCCATTTTGGAGCCAAAAGAACGGCTAGGAAGGTATTGGACTGTGGATTTTTCTAGATATCCATATTTCGGGACGCTTACATGTTTTGTAAGTCATGTGCTCAATGTCAAAAGACAGGTAATATATCCCAGCGTAAGGAGATGCCTCAGCAACCCATTTTAATTTGTGAAATCTTTGATGTATGGGGCATCGACTTCATGGGACCTTTTCCTAGTTCATATGGATTTATTTATATATTACTTGCGGTAGACTATGTCTCGAAATGGGTGAAAGCTAAGGCCACCCGTACTGATGATTCTAAAGTGGTTGCAGAATTTATTCAGCACAATATTTTCTCTAGATTTGGAATTCCAAGAGCACTCATTAGTGATAGAGGAACGCATTTTTGCAACCGGACTGTGGCCAGCTTACTGAAGAAATATCATCTAACGCACAAACTCTCTACTGCGTATCACCCGCAATCGAATGGCCAAGCCAAGGTTTCAAATCGAGAAATAAAATCCATTTTGGAGAAAACAGCGAATCCTACTAGGAAAAACTGGAGTTTGCGCTTGGACGATGCACGGTGGGCGTACAGAACCGCGTTCAAGACACCGATTGGGATGTCCCCATATCGATTGATCTTTGGGAAACCATGCCATTTGCCTGTCGAATTGGAGCATCGAGCCTACTGGGCTATTAAGAATTTCAACATGCAAACGGATGAGAGTGGAGCGCATAGAAAGCTGCAGTTGCAAGAACTAGAAGAGATACGCAATGAAGCATATGCGAGCTCCAAAATTTACAAGGAAAAGACAAAGGCATTCCATGACAAGATGATATCTAGAAGGGTGTTTGAAGTCGGTCAAAAAGTTTTGCTATATCACTCACGACTTCGATTATTCCCAGGTAAGTTGCGTTCTAGATGGATTGGCCCATTTTTTATCACTGATGTATTTCCTCATGGTGCAGTGGAAATATGAAGCTTGAAAACTGCAAAAACATTCAAGGTGAATGGCCAACGATTAAAGCACATTTTGAAGGAGTACAAGCGAATGAGAAATAGGATACGCATGATAACACACTAGATGATCCACCACAGATTGAATAAGTTCACAGCATCCAGTCGGGCTGACGACAATAAACCAAGCGCTGTTTAGGAGGCAACCCAAATTTTTATTGTTTTTCGTCTTTGTACCTCTGTTTTATGCGTTTCCTTTGGCGTGTGTTGTTCGTTTTTCTGTAATTATTGTGCGTGGCTTGAGATTTGATTTAGTTTTATTTTTCTGCAGGTTTTGTCACTCAAATTTGATCAAACTCGAAGACATCGCGCGCGCGCCCCATCCTATCGCGCGCCCGCGCCCCTTAAAAATCAAAAAAATCACCAAATGCGAAGCTATCGCGCGCGCGCCCCATCCTATCGCGCGCCCGCGCCCTTTCAAGTCAGGAAAAGAATCCAAAATGCGAAGCTCACGCGCGCGCGCTCCACTCCATTGCGCGCCCTCTCAACTCCTCTTGCCAAAAATATTAGAAATGCGAAGCTATCGCGCGCGCGCCCCATTCTACTGAGCGTCCGCGCGAGTCCTGGAAATTAAAAATCACAAGATGCGAAGACATCGCGCGCGCGCCCCACTCCATTGTGAGCCCGCGCGATCCAATATTTTGAAAAATTACAAAGTGCGCAGACACTGCGCGCGCGTGCGACGGGATTTTAAAGGGCAATAATCGCGATTGAAGCCTCATTTTTTCCCCAACTCTTTTAAAATTCTCAAAATCCCTAAAACCCTAAACCCTCAATCGCACGAAATCACTCCTTCTTCACGGATTTTTTGCGTTGAAGTGATTAATCTTCTCAAATCCCACTCACCCATCGACAATTTATCTCCAATCACCTTCGAAGAAGCTTCACATTCGTTCGAGTCATGCATATCATTCGAGGGCATTGTTTGGAGATTTTCAAAATCGACGTCGTGTTCTATCTCAATTTGGGTAAGTGTGGCTTTCCTATTCGGGATTTGAAGCTCTTCTTCAACCCGAAAGTTAATTTTGATTAGATTTGTGAAGTTGGATTTTGTTGAATTTTGGGGGGAGAAATTATTGTGGATTGGATTGTTGTGGATTGTGGAGTGGTTTGTGGTGTATATTGTCGAAGTTTGGGGGAGGGAAGGTGATTTTTTTTTTGCATTTGTGAATTCGTCTCCTAAGTGCCCACAAGGTGTTTGAAAAATGGTGCCAAAGAAGAAAATGAAATTTGGTGCTTCCTCTTCCTCTGCTCCCGCTCCTTCTGAGAATACTAGGCATTTCTGGAACGCCCAGGCCGCTACTTATTATCAGGAATGGCTAGGGAAAAATATCTTAGCCGAGCGAGAGTTCGACACGTCGGTTGGTTTTGAGCCTAGTAATTATATGTCGAGTATTGGTCGGGAAGTTGTTGCCCGACAATGGCAACAAATTGCAAAGCAACCACAGAATGCGGTTGTTCCTTTGGTGCGAGAATTCTACGCCAATCTCAAAGTGAAGCATGTTCAATTGAAGGGCCTCGTGCGTGCAAAGATGGTCCCATTTGACGCCCACTCCATTACACTCTTTTCAAGATTCCACCGGTATATCACGATGAATACCAAGAATTCAAGAATAGCGACATTGATTATGACGCGGTTATTCGTCGCATCTGTCTACCGGGGGCCGAGTGGTGATATGGTCGAGATGGTATGCCATCCAAGTTGAGGAAGACCGAGCTGCAGCACGAGGTGAAGCTGTGGTATAACTTTATTTGTGCTCGCCTGCAGCCGACTGATCATGAGCACGAGGTTACTCGGGATAGAGCTATCTTGCTCTACTGCATTGTGGAGGGGAAGTCCATTGATTTGGGACTGATCTGTCAGGAGACGATTCTGCGTGTTGTGGGAGGAAAGACGAGCGGTGGTTTGGCCCCGCCTGTTATTATTTTTGATCCTTGTGAGGAGGCAGGTGTGGAGTGGGAATCCAATGAAGAAATATTGAAGCCCATCGCAGCCATTGCTTTTGACTTCAATGCCCGCTTGATACCTCTGGCACAGAAGCGGGCACGTGCAGAGAGAGCTGCAGCCCATCGAGCGCAGGCACCCCAGCATCAGTCGGTTCCTTCTGTGACTGATCGCTTGACTAGGTTGGAGGAAGAGGTGCGACTGTCACGACAGGAGCAGCAGCAGTAGAGAGAGGAGATGCGAGCTCTTCAGCAGACATCTGGAATTTTTATGGACTATATGATGGACCTCTCTACCGCTGTTCTCCCGCGCTACTTCCCCGATGGTGCCAGCTTCCTACCTCCACGACCACAGTGGCCTCCGACATTTGGCCCGACTGACCCTCCTGCTGATCCGCGTCATGATGGTGATGGTGGTGACCACTGAAGGTCATCACCCGGGGTACATGTCCTATTTTTCTGTTCTTTTATATTGTCATATCATTGAGGGCAATGTATGTACCTAAGTTTGGGGGGAATTTCAAGTTGAATTGAGTTTGCTTTGTTTTTATTTATTTATTTGAGTTTCAGTTGTGTTTGTTTTGGTTTTGGTTTTTGTTTTTTTTTTGTGTGAGTTGTTTGAAATAAAAAGAAGTAAGTGGAAAGATAGCCAATGATGATTTTTAGTTGTTTTATTTGAGAAATTGAATCCTCGAATGTCTGCCTCCTTGACAAATAAATTTTTCAAAAATTTTGACCAAGTGGACTTGAAACTCCTATATACTCGGTGAATTTTGTTTGATCCTGAATTTTGAAGCAGACAGATATTGATAGGATTGAGGCGTTTTTGGATCCTTTGGGCCTTTATTGATTAATTCATGAATTATCCTTAGTTTCCCTTTGAGCTTTCACATTTACATAAGCAAATGAGGTGCGTTTGTTAAGTATTTGTTGTGCAAAATCACCGTTTACTGTTGGTGATTTTTCTTTTTCTGCACTGATTGAATTCATATGAGTTAATTGTGGAGAGAGATTAATCTAGAACTAGCTTGAACATCCCTCGAGGCGCAATACGGGTATACTGTGACTTAGGAATGAGATAGGCAATTTTTTTCTGGATACGATTGAGCCTTTCAAGCCAACCCTTATACATTGTGTCCCTAGTACCTCTTTTGAACTTAATTGAAAATGAATTGCATGCATGCAAACGTGTGATAAACCCCATTCGACATTATTTCAAGGTCATACAACTACTACCTGCAGCTTAAACACTATTTTCTACCTTTAGGGAGTAATTGCATGTTGATTTTTATACTCTTGATTTGAATGCTAATAAAGAGATAGTGTGTTGAGAATTGTAATGGAAAAAAAATTCAAAAGAAGTGTAGTAGTGGAGATAATGAAAAATAAAAGAAAGAGAAAACTATGAATAAAAGGCGAGTTGAAAATGAAAGAAAAAAAAATGGAGTTGAAAGAATAGAAAGAACTTTCCATGTGAATAAAAAAGAGTGGATTTATGAGATGAAATCATATTTTACTCCCTCTTTGAATTCTTTCCTTCGTTTGTAGCCATAAACTCAGCCTTACATTATAAGCCGAATAAGACCTATGGACCGAGTCACAGTCGCCTAATATACTAGTGGAGAGGGGTTGTAAGAGTTTAGCTTATGGATTATCGATTAACATTTTTGATGAATATGAATTTTGATCAAAACACGCACACACTATTTTCTTTCTTGAGCTAATTTGATTGTGAGCATTTTTGATTGAATATCCTTCATGTTGATCCTGATTTACCTTGAAAGTCCTCATGATCTAAAGATGTTTGAATTGAGTTTGGGGGAGAATGTTATGAACGTGAGTTGCGGAGTCTAAAAGTCTACAAGGTTGAGCTATGTCTCTTGTTAAAGCAATTTTCCAATGTTAGGAGGATATGATTTGATTGGATTTAAAAATTTTGATTTTATTGCTGAGGCTATTGATCCACGATAATTCTTGTTGTTTCTGGAGTGTTTTGTTTGTTTGTTTTGTTAGTTATTTGGTTTTGTTCGGGACGAACAAGAGTTCAAGTTTGGGGGAATTTGATAAGTGCATTTTATGCGCTTATATTGCTTAGTATTTAACTTGAATCTTGTGTTTTATTTGTCGTTGTTAAGCGCTTTTGTGTTGTTTTTGTTGTTTGAAGGAATCAAGTCTTTGAAATTGAATTGTTGGATTTAAATGCAAAAGAGAGAAGAAAAGATCAAGAGTTGAAGACTTGGAGAATTTAGAAATTTATGAATTCGAAGGCATGGCGCGCCCGCCCAACTAATCGAGCGCCAGCGCGAGTGACTGTAGGAAGCAGGGATTTTATGCGTGAGCATCGCGCGCGCGCCCAGCAATGTACGCGCCCGCGCCCCTTGAGAATTGTAATATGCAAAGATATGGTGCGCCCGCGCAGTCCCATCGAGCACCCACGCCACTCCTCAGAATTGAAATGCGTGAGCACTGCGCGCCCGCGCAGCTTTATGGCGCGCCCGCGCCACTCTCAAATTTTAGAATGCAAAGGTATCGCGCGCCCGCGCGACTTATTGGCGCGCCCGCGCTGTCGGCAAAATAGTGTTATTTTTGCATGATTTTGATGTTTTGGAAACTATTCTTAATTGCTAGACTTATCTTTACATGGGAAGGGGCCGAGGGAGAGGTTCATTATTGAAGTTCTAGAGAGTAGAAGAGCACTTCCAAGGAGGGATTGAAGATTGATCTTTTGCAAAGACTAGGTTTCATCTTAAATTTGTAGAATTCTTCCTTTCCTTATGTTTTGTAATTTGTTCTTCATGAATTGTGTTGGCTAGTTTTTATTACTTGGTTTAGGAAGACGAAGCCTTTGATTAAATTCTTCGTGAGATTTATGTTTTACAAAGTTTGATTATTGTTGAATATCAAGTGTTATTCTAGTTTATTTCATGATTTTATGTTTGATTATTAGATTGATCACCTAATGATTTTTATATAAAATCTATTGCTAAATTGGAATTCGAATCCGTAATTGTTTGAATTTTCTGATTTGCGAAGCAACTACGATTAATAATCGTCCGCTTGTGAGATTATGAATTGTAGGGATAACAATTGACTAGGCTAAATTCATCCGCTTTTGTATGAGTTGTCTAGATTTATCAGTTTCACTAGTTATATGCTATCGTGGGTTTAAATCTAATCGCTTGTATTAGGTTAATTCATTGATAAGGGTTATCTTAGAACGCTTGTATCTATTTAACTACGATTAAGGTGAAACGGGAATTTAATTTCCAATGATGAATATTCAACATGATTAAATATTTTTAGATAATCGATGATCGAACGAATGAAATCAAAGGTGTAATCGACCAAAACCAAGGCTTGTCTCTTATTGAATTTTCCATTGTGATTTACCATTGTGATAATTTATAAAATTGCATTCATTATTATTTTTACATTTGTGGAGTTTAATTCTCAAACCAAAATCCCCATTTTTACTATTTTGTATTTTTAAAGAACACGGAATTTTATCTTTCCTCGTGGAAACGATCCCTACTCACACTACTACATATTTTTATTTATCTGAGTGAGTCGGGTAATTTGGGCGTACACGATAAGCGCAACCAACCGCCGTCTTCATTTGCCGCCTAGCCCGTCGTCTTCCACCGCTTACCGTTCATTTTGCATATTTTGAGCTTTATTTCGAACTTTGAGGTATATTTGCATTTTAGGCTTTTAAATTTTGATATTTAGGTGTATTTTAGTGTGTGTGCATGCGTTTTTGGGTGTATTTCAGTGTGTTTGCATGTGTACACTAGTAGAAAAATGGGCTTTTACTTCGTCAGTTTTTACTTCGTCAATTAGTAAATACGAAGTAAAAGGTAACAATATACTTCGGTACTAACCAGGATGAAGTAAAAACACACCTTTTACTTCGGTACTTGAAAAACGCGGGCTTCACTAATTATTTTGGACAGTATTTTACTTCGGCACACTATAATTGCTGAAGTAATAAGTAAAAAAATTAATATTTTTATTATAATTGATGAAGTAAAAAATAAACGGATATTTTTACTCAACACTTGTGAAAAACAACACACGATCCGATCCCCTTTCTTCTTTGTTGTGGGAAAGAAAACCTAGCTAGCTAGCTGCTCGATCCCTTTCTTCTTCAGCCGCCCCCCATCAACCACCGCCGGGAACCGACGCCAACACCCTATTTCGAAAGAAAAAGGTCTTAATCTCTCTATTTTTTTTTTCAATTTATGTTTTACATGTTTTGGAAGATTTCAGTGCAGAAAGTATGTTTCCTTTTCTATCTCTGAACCTTTTTTGCCGAACAAAATCCTTCTCTATTGATTCATTCAACTTAAATATTAGCCATCATTAATTTCGTTTTGATTAAAATCCTTCTCACGGCCCAACTTCTTTTCCACCGTATGAGAAACGACCATTTAGTTAAATCTTTGAAGTGCAAGGTTAATCATCATACATATTTAGTTTTTCTTGTCAAAGGACGAACCCTATATATCTCTGTGTTTAGGCCCGCGAGCAAATGTATTCTTTAAGCTTTGTTCCCGTTAAAAAAAATTCTTTAGTAATTCAGGTTTTGATTTGATTCATCGTCTCTCTGTTCCATTTGTGTTAGCTGTGTTATTGTGATACTCTATCTATATAGTTATGCTTGCGCATATAGAGGAGTGTTGTATGTGTGGTGTGTGTGTGTGTGTGTGTGTGTAAATATAGTTTATCTGTGGAGGAATTTGGTTTTTTAAACATTCTGTAGGCTAGATTTTGTTTTGGTTTGGGTTTTACTTTAAAATGTAGGTATTTTTTTTTTTGAGTGGTTTCCACAAATATGTACCTTGAACATTGAAAATTATAAAGCATATTGTGGTACTAGAGCTGCTTTAGGTGTTTTGAAAATAGAGAAATGTCAAATGTTAGCCTTTTTTCTTAAAGGAAATGACTTTGAGTTAGTCGCCACATCATAGTTTTCATAATTCTGCTATTTCTTAAAGCGCTTAGCTTCAGTTGTTCAGAATGCATGAGTTGTTGTGTCACACAGTAGCTTGGGAATGATGTCAAATAATTTGTGCGAGTTGCTATTTCAAGTAACAACATTTTTTACGTGAGTATATTCTATGCCATTGTGGTTAGAAGCAGCTTTGGTCTTTGGTTAGAGAGTTTTTCATGTAGGGTCTTGGGGACAAGTTAAGTAACATGTAAGGGTTTGATGCAAAATATAATGGGAAATTGATACTGAGTAGATGACAGTTTGAATGGAGGAAACACTGAAAAAAAGTTACCTATCAATTCGTTTGGTCTTTGGAGTGTTGGATCCAACACTGGACATGCCTGAATCATTCGACAATATAATGCTAGTAATTTATTTTATGTTGCTTTCTTTGCTAAACAATCTACTGTTCTATTAGTTACCACTCCATCTGGTGTATTTTTTTTTGGTTTTCCTGCACTATAGCTTCTGTTGCTTCAGCAACAATTTGACAAGTATTTATTATTTCCCCTCGCGTAAACATACAAACAGTACTTATTATATTTTGTTGATTCAAATTGTGTCGTACATTATTTAATTTCCTCCTATTAACTTACTTGATTTAAAAAAGATGCAATTTTCCCTTGTGAAACGTAGGTTTACTCAATATGGCATGTTATTCCTTTCAACATGTATCAATTTCAAAGAGGATTCGAGATGCACAAAGAAAATAATTGTGATATTGTGTTGGTTTATACTCTATACACCAGTAGGGCAATGATAAAGCATTTGGTAGTTTTCTTTCACTCACAATGAGCTAAAAACTATAGCATGTGTTATTGATTTTGCTGCAGCTACTTTTCAGACACAAGCTGAACTTGAAAGTAGCATCCTAGCTCTAGCCGCAACAAAAGCAGGTATTTTTTGAACTTTTTCTGCTTCAGTGGACGTTTAATGTGCTTTGAAATTAAACCTGGTCGCATATTTTCTCCATGTGCTTACAATATTTTGATTATATGATGATTCATTGTTCGCATTGGGAATTTCGTTTCTTATGCTTGTAATTGTGCTCGATAAGACTGCTAAATTAATTTCCTAGCCTTTGTGCTTGAAAAATTAAGTTATTTGTCATTTTTTGTTTAAATAAATTAATATTTTGCATATTATATTTTTTATTTCTGTTCACTAGTAAAATTAATTTCCCGTTTTTACTTTGAAATCAAAAGTATTCATTCTTGATTTTGAAAATAGTTTACTGTATTAGAGCTTGGCTCGGTCATATTTGAATTTAAAATTTTTTTCTGGAACTATTCCTAAAATTAGCATTGATTTTTGGAGTCACAATGATTTTTTAAAAAATCCCTTTGGTTTTTAAAAACCAAGTAACTAGAACTTGAAGTGGAAATCATTCATGATTCTTGTATATTAATCTTTTAGTATTTGTTATTATATATAAATTTCATAAATTTAATTGTTTGTTGAAGATAAGTTGTGAATTATGGATAAATCTTGGATTCGCTCGGATAGAAGATCCAAACAGTATCAGGAGGGTGTTGAACAGTTCATCAGCAGTTGTTTGCAAAATCTCCACGTTGACCCCAATTTCATTCATTGTCCTTGTTGCAAATGTATAAATCTGAAAAAAGGACCGGTTACATCGATTCGAGAGCATCTTTTTTTTCATGGTTTTAGTCAAAATTATGTTAATTGGATTTGGCATGGCGAGTCTGCCGAAAATGATAGAGTAAATTGGAGTACCAACCAGGATCCAACTGATGATTATCACAAAGACTTTGAAACAACTAATATGTGTGAGGCAGCATACGAGAACTACACAGAAAATCCAGAAGAATTTGTGAAGTTTTTGGAGGACGCAGAGAAACCATTGTACAATGGATGTAAGCGTTACACAAAGTTGAGTGCACTAGTGAAACTGTACAATACCAAAGCCAGGCATGGGATGAGTGATGCTCTATTTTCAGATCTATTAACAGATTTTGGGGATATGCTACCAGATAATCACAATCTGCCATCTTCAACGTATGATGCAAAAAAGACATTGAGTTGTTTGTCGTTGAGCCATGAAAAGATCCATGCTTGTTCCAATGATTGCATCCTTTATAGAAAACAATATAAAGACTGTGTAAGTTGCCCTAAATGTGGCTTGTCGCGTTGGAAGCTAAACAAGAAGAACATTGAGAAGAAATGTGTTCCTGCCAAGGTGATGTGGTATTTTCCCCCCATACCAAGATTCAAACGTATGTATAAATCTTTAGAGACCTCAAAAAATTTAACTTGGCATAAAGAAACCACAAGAGTTGCTGGTCAGTTACGTCATCCGTCTGATTCACCATGTTGGAGGTTGGTTGATCATATGTGGCCCGACTTTGAAAGTGAGCCAAGAAATCTTCGCTTAGCACTTGCAGCTGATGGAATTAATCCCCATAGCAACCTTAGTAGTCGGTACAGCTGCTGGCCAGTCATGTTGGCCACATATAATCTGCCTCCAAACATGTGCATGAAGAGGAAATTCATAATGTTAACTATACTCATTTCTGGACCTAAACAGCCAGGTAACGATATAGATGTCTACCTTGATGTGCTAGTTGAAGATTTGCAACGATTGTGGGAAGGAGTTGATGGTGTCTATGATGCTTATCGAAAACAGTTTTTCACTCTTAAAGCAGTTTTATTATGGACCATCAATGACTTTCCAGCCTATGGTAACCTTAGTGGATGTACTACACATGGTTATTTTGCATGTCCAGTATGCGGAGAAAATACTTATGCAAAGCATTTGGAAAATGGGAGGAAAATGTCATTTTTTGGTCATAGAAGATTCTTACCAAGGTTTCATCCCTATCGGAGGCAGACTAAGGAGTTCAATGGCGTAGAAGAAGATGGAGATACACCTACACCATTATCTGGGGTTACCTTATATGACAAGCTTTCGAACATAAAGTGTGAGTTTGGAAAGAAGATCAGTGTGAAAGGTAAAAAGAGAAAGAAGGAGAAGGAGAATAATGTGGAAGGCAGTACAGATGAAAAGGATTTAGGAGCAACAGATTTCAGAAAATGTTGGAAGAAAAAGTCAATTTTTTTCAATCTTCCTTATTGGAAACACCTGCATGTTAGACATTGTCTCGATGTGATGCATATCAAGAAGAATGTTTTTGAGTCCCTCATTAATACTTTGATGAATGTTGAAGGAAAAACTAAGGACAATGTGGCAGCTAGGTTGGACATGCTTCAAATGGGAGTTAGGCCTGAATTGAGACCTGAATTTGGAGAGAAAAAAACATATATTCCTCCTAGTGCATGCTCATTCACAAAAAAAGAGAAGTTACAAGTGTGCCAGTCGTTAATGGATATAAAAGTTCCAGAAGGTTACTCATCGAACATGAAGAATCTTGTGTCCATGTCTGAGCTGAAGTTGTCTGGTTTGAAATCTCATGATTGTCATGTTCTAATGCAGCATTTCCTGCCAATACTCATACGTGATGCGCTGCCAAAACATGTTAGATACGCCATCATAAGATTTTGCTTCTTCTTCAAAGATATTTGTAGTAAGGTTATAGATGTAGCCAAGTTAGATAAGCTGCAATCTAACTTGGTTGTTACGCTGTGCTTATTGGAGCAGTATTTTCCCCCTTCTTTCTTTGATGTTATGGTGCACTTAACAGTCCATCTTGTTCGAGAAGTTCGATTATGTGGACCTGTTTGCTTCCGGTGGATGTATCCATTCGAAAGATGCATGAAAGTGTTTAAGAGTTATGTTGGCAGTCGAAAACATCCTGAAGGTTGCATTGTTCAGAGATATTCAGCAGAAGAAGCAATTGAGTTTTGTTCTGAATACCTCAATGAAGTTGATCCTGTTGGGATCCCTCAATCAATCCGAGACCCCAATTCAAACGTTCCTGGCTTCTTAGCATGTAACACACCAATGACAGTGCGACAAAGTGATATGCTACAAGCACATTTGACAGTGCTGGAAAATACTGGAGAAGTATTTCCCTACATAATGTAAGTTATGGCATTAATACTTAGTTCTGCACTTCTTTGATCTGTCAATATCTGCTGTCTTTTAAAAATTAATGGAAAAATATTTCCACAGTGAACACAAGACCTTTCTGAAATCGATATTTCCGAAAAAAGAGAAAGATGAAAGATGGATACAAGATGCCCACAATAAGAGGTTCATTGACTGGTTTCGTGCAAAGGTTGGGTGGATGAATAAATATTTTTTGAAGCATTTTGCGGTAATTTGCATCTACTATTTTAATCACTCTTTCAAATTAAATAAATTACAGGTGGCTGCTGAAATAGACAGCCGTAATGGTGGAACGACATCGACATTGACATGGTTGGCTCATGGACCACGCTCCCAAGTCATCAAGTATAGTAGTTATGTGGTAAATAACAATTTATACCAGACAAAGGCGCGAGATGATGAGAGAGTTTGCCAAAACAGTGGGGTTTCTCTAGTTGCAAACACCATGCTTGTTAGTAGTGCCAAAGATAAAAATCCTTTGATGGCCGATGTGTCTTTCTATGGTGTGATTGAAGAAATATGGGAGTTGGACTATCATCAATTTCAAGTTCCACTTTTCAAGTGCGCTTGGGTTGCAAATGACAAAGGAGTAATAAACAACGACGAATGTGGCTTCACCTTGGTCAATTTGAACAAAAGAGGGCACAAGAATGATGAATTTGTCCTTGCAAGTCAAGTCAATCAAGTCTTTTATATTGATGACCCAGCAAGAAAAGGATGGTCTATTGTGCTCCCAGTGCCAAATAGGTGTTACGAGGGGGAGGATGATTGTTCGAATAATATTCCCGAGACCCGACCAATTGACAATGTTGTTACTCATGAGATTCCCGTTCATGGAAGATACTTTAGAACAGAACATGAGGGTGTCTGGGAATCGAACAGAAAAAAATGATGTTTTGCACTTTTATATCATTTTTTGTTATGTATGAGTGAAGACACTCTTTGTACTTCTAAAATTTATGTTATGAACTTTTATTAGTTTTATTATTGTTATTATTTATTTTGATGTTATGAACTATCTTGTCTCTTCCTTACGTTTATGTATATGTTATTATGTTTTTGTTATTATTTATCATGCTTATTTTTATATTTATGTTATCATTATATGTTAATAGTGGTTTGAATATTCTTATGCAGTGGACAGCACATATAATGAGTAAGAGAAGGCAGAAAAATAAAGATGCAGTTGAGGAGATGCATGGATTAAGTGTTGGTAAGACTAGTGAAGATGCAGAGCCACATGCACTTACTCATGGAGAAGAACATGTAGATGTGCAAAAGAACAAGCGAGGTCGTACGATGATGGCTAAGCGAACTGCAGCTGCAAGATGGGGAAAAAAAGCAAAGATTGACTATGATGACTTGGGGCGGCCAACATACAACTCAAATGGGAGGGCACTTCAATCATACATTGGCTCCATTGCTAGATCCATGGTGCCAATCAATATAAAATCGTGGCCTGATGTTCCAGAAAACATAAAACAGAAGGTTTGGGAAGAGATATCGGTAAGTTTATCTTCCAAACATAATAAATATGAACATTAATTGGTTCAATGTTGTATTACTCTCTACATTGACAGCTTTCTTGTCTATACACAGAAATTTTCTTTATGGGATTGAATCCATTCGATTCAATAATTCAACTAACATATTCTGGTTTCAGAATGTCTTTGAAGTAGCGCCACAAAGCCAGTCAGCTGTGATGAGTTCAGCAGCTCAAAAATGGAGAGATTTCAAAAACAAATTGACTAGTCGATATGTCTGGCCCAACAGAAATAATCCAGAAACGTTGATTTTTCCACCAAGTCAATATCAGCTACCAGTAGCAGATTGGAAGGCTTTTGTGGATGCACGACTAGATCCATCGTGGGAGGTATTTTAAGTTTTTCCAAGTATATTTTAACAAATACTAATTTCCGTACTTAACTGAATTAAATTCTGATATAGATTACTCATGAAAAGCAAAAGGAATGGACCAAGCATTGTAAATATCACCATAGACTGTCTCGAAAAGGTTACATTGGATTGGAGGCTGAGCTGGTAAGCTTTTGATCATTCGTTTAACAATTTTTTCGTGTATAATACACTGTCTTCTTTTGTTGAATTCACGTACTTGTAAGATTCTAAATTTTTGAATTGCAGAAGGAGAAAAATATAATTGCCAGAGATGAAGAAGTTGACAGATCAATTCTTTGGCGCAAAGCTCGTGAGGACAAAGCTGGAAAAATTATAAACACAGAGACATCAGAAATCGCTGCAAAAATTGTAAATTTTTAATTTTATCGATTTCCATAATGCCTTCATATATATATATATTTCTTGGATTAATTTGTTATGCTTATAAATGTAGGATGACTTGTTGGAAAAGAAGGAGAGTGGAGAGTTCAAAGTTTCTGGAATGAATGATGTCCTAACCATTGCATTAGGCATCCAGGAACATTATGGGAGGGTTCGAGGTGTCGGCGGATTTGTAACACCTCAAGTTTTCTTCAAAACTCCTAGAAAGAAAAGGGAATCAGTCCCTACAACTACGATGGAAATCTCCCAAAAACAGTTGGAAGAGACTAAACTTTTGAAGGAGGAGTTGGAGAAACTGAAGGCACAACTTGCTGCTGTTATGCCAATCATCACCGATCGAGCTTCTGAGATGGTAACATCAAACAAGTCATCTGAAATTCAGGGCCCAAATGCATCCAAAAATCTGACCCCAAAGCTTTCTGATGATTTTGAAGGTTTTTATGAATGCGGCCCTCCAGACATGAAGGTTATTTATTACTCTAAGGCCTGCATAGCCAGCCTGTTTTATTTCCCTTGGCTAAAATAATTGAAGTCAGTTTTTATAATAAGTGCATGCCATATATATCACTATATAAGGCCTGCATAGCCAGCCTGCATCATCCCTAACTCCCTCAACCATAATCTGCATGTTGGCCATGGCTTACTTGGTAGCTGTTAGTGCAGTACCAGATTAATCAGTCGACCACTTGGTTGGCCAAAACCGTGGGTGTACCAAGTTTTTCGGTTATTGAATTATATATGTATATATGATAATTTATTGTTCTTGAAGGGGAAAAAATGCCACCTTGTCTTGAAAACACGTGGAGATGTGGTGGCATATGGCACAATAATATCAAGTGGAGGTCCAAATGTTAAGATTCAAGATCTTCCACTTGGGGAAGAGAACTTCAAGGTGTTGATTGACGTTGTCCTAGATGAAGCAGCAGAGCTTCCAATCCCAATGAATTGTGGACCAATAGTCATGAAGGATTCACTTGGAGCCATCGTTGGTTGGCCAAAAGTGTTGGTAATTTTTCCAAGGACAAAGGTATTTTAAAAGCTTCAATTTTTTATATGTTTGTAATTGTCATATATGTTATTTGGATAATTTTTTACTTTATTCTAAATTGTACGAATATTCAAAATTGTAGAAAGAGAAACCTCAACCATTTGCAATTATGGATGTTTCTGGACAGCGTCAAAAGTTCATGGAAATTGAAAGAAACTTACCCATGGCTTGCAAGTATATCTACTCATATGTTGTTAGGTTGATGGGCGAAGATGACAGCATTCACATAGAGTTTGAGGAATCTATGTTTGGACGTTCTCAAAGCCTACGGTTGATTAGAGAAGATATCGTTCCATTTATGGAGATGAGGAAGATAGGTGCGAGACAGATTTTGGTTTACATGGGGTATGTTGTGTTGCACTTAATTTTTTTGTTTGCATATTTAATATTTTGTTTGGTTTGTGTCCATTCTATGATAAATTTTTCACCTATGTATGTAATATTGAGTGCAGTCACCTATACAAATATTTGAAGGAACAAGACCGAACAGATTGCATTTCATTTGTGGATCCTGGCCACTTACCTACATGCCCACTTGACAGCGATGGCAGCCACTTGTCACAACATATCGCTAACCAGTTGGAAGCGGTTTGTAGAGACAGCGTATGCCTCATCCCATACAACACTGGGTATGATTTTAGTTCTTTATAAATATATAATGGATACTAGTCAATTATTTTATGTTGTTTCTAAACTTGCAACTTATTCTTTCAACTTCACATTGTTTTAGGTACCATTGGATCTTGACCATCGTCAATGTAGCTGAAAATATGATATATTTGTTGGACTCTTCTACAAACAGATGCCGAGACGATGCATGGAAAAAGATAGTGATGAAGTATGTAGTATATTATATATGCAGTCACTTATACAAACGAAAAAAAAATAACTTGTTACTTTTTAAATGTAGTGGGGTCAAGCTGTACAATGCATCGAGGGGTATTCCTAAATGGCCAAGTTTTAAACAACTGACGGTATGTGGTGTGATTACGTATGAATGACATTAATTGATAGGGAAATATTATTTGGATTGTGATTGATGCAATTGAGTTTCAATATTATTATAGGGAAATCTGAAACAAAGTGGTGGCGTTGAATGTGGATATTATGTGATGAGGTATATGAAGGAAATAGTTGAATGTGAAGTTCTATGGGTGGAAACGATGGTGAGTTTCAAATTTTAATTTATGCTCTGATTTATTTAAAAAGGAATCACATGTTCTTCTGTTAGTGCTTCTGTTAGTGATGGTTTTTCAGCACTAAAACTTCTGTTAGTGATGACTTTTATTACCATGGCAAAAGGAATCACATGTGCTTCTGTTAGTGATGGTTTTTCTCAGCACTATAACTTCTGTTAGTGATGGTTTCAGCACTATAGCTTCTGAATCACATGTGCTAAAGGATCGAGCAGTAGTTTGCTGTGTCTCAAGCCCTCCCTTGCCTGGTTTCTTGAGCCTAGGATTCAATGCACTTGCATGCTTTTACTTGCTATGAGAATAAATTAGGATTGTGTGTGGGTTTTAGCTAGTTTCTCATGAACTGAAGAATTAACTGCTACATGGTTTCAATGTTTGAGAATCCTTGGCTATGACGAGGTTCTTATTTTTCATTTTTTAGTTTATATATTGTATGTAAGTTTTGCATTTGAAATTTTTTGCAATTTAAATTGTCAGTTGATTTTAATGTAATAGACTCATATACCATGTCCATTACTGAACTTCTTATGTTATCTTAATGGACACCCCCTGTTTGGTATTTGACAGCTAGAAACGCCTTGTTTATTGGTTTTCTTGATTGGGTTGAGATTTCACATAATGTAAGCACAGAGTACTTAGATATGCTGTTGGAGAGGATGTTATCAAAATGGAAAGCCAATTTTGTTGTTCAATGGACATATGAAGCTGTATAAATTCATTTTTTATACTTGGGATTGTTCATATAACTGAAGGGATGATATATGCGTGGTGGTTTGTGTACACTTTTGCTGCTTGTTTTGATATTGGAGTTTATGAGTACTTGTACACTTGCCATTATTAATCTTGAGCATTTTAAATAACACAATCTGCTAAGAATCGATCTTGGCAGCAAATATATTTTAAATTGTCAGCATGCTAACACAATCTGCTATGAATTTGTTTATGTTTTGAAACCCATAACAATTAAGCTGATCATACATGTCAGCATGCATAGCAAATAGGTTGCTTATTCTTTTTTGGATTTCAGTTTGCAACTAGTTGCCTTGTTGGTTTACCGTCACATTCCTATCTTTTTTTGAATTTCAGTTTGCAGGATGCGTCAAGAATAAGGCGTACAGTCAAGAACAATTTGATGAAGTTAGAAGTGAATGGAGTGAATTTGTCTACTCACATGTAGGTGGTTGAATATGTTATTTCAAATTGGGATAATACTTTGTTTTGAGCAAATACATGTGGATGTGTACATGTTTAGGTGGTTCAATATGTCATTTGAAATGGGATAATACTTCTTTTTGAGGAAATACGTGTGGATGTGTACACGTATAGTTTTGATAAAATATGTGTGGATATGTGCATATAATTTCGGGTTATTTCGTTGGATAGACTACTTGTTGATTTATGTATGTGTCATTTTGGGATGAATTTATTAATTATTAGTGTATTTTTAAGTTGAATCTGTGTATTTATGGCATTATTGTATCTAAATATTAATTTATAAAATATGTTCTATTGCTTCGGCAATTTTAGAATAAACGAAGTAAATAATTATCTACTACTTCGTATTTTAATAAAAATACTGAGGTAAAACATATTCTATTACTTCAGCAATTTCATTAATAGACGAAGTATAAGAAAGCATTTTACTACGGTAATATATGAAATTAACGAAGTAAAAGATATTATATCACTTCGTCTGATAACAAAATTGATGAAGTAAAAGCTTCAGTAATTCATTAATAAGTGACGTAAAAGATTGACTTTTACTTCGGTAATAAATGAAATTATAGAAGTAAAATATAATATTTAACTTCGTATAAAAACCGAAGTATAATAATAGTTTTTACTTCATTAAATCATTAAATACCGAAGTATAAGAATAGTTTTTACTTCATTAAACTCATTAACTACCGAAGTATAATCATAGCTTTTACTTCATTAAACTCATTAAATACCGAAGTATAAGAATATTTTTGACTTCGTCAATTATGAAATGAGCGAAGTAAAATATATGTTTTTACTTCGGCATTGGTCCTATTTTGCCTCCAAAAAATTACCTAAGACTTCGGTAATTTCTCATATAAGACTTCGGCAATTCAACGAAGTAAAAACATACCCTATTACTTCACGTGACACTACTTCGGTAAATAAAGGTCCTACGACTTCGGTTATTAACCGAAGTCTTAAGCCATTTTTCTACTAGTGGTATTTAGGTGTTTGCACGTGCATACTGTGTGTGTATAAGATGTGTGTGTGTGTGTGTCTTAGTTTGTGTATTTAGGTGTGTCTGTCCTTATTGTTTACATGTATTTAGGTGTGTGTGCATGTGTAGTGTGTGTATTTAGGTGTGTGTGCATGTGTGGTCGACCAATTTAGCATCCTGGTCGAATAATAAGCCTTTTCTTCGACCCATTTCATATATAAATAAAAATTATTATTCCAAAATGCTACGGTTTATCTATAACCGTAGAAAAATCGCTAAAAAATACAAATTATTATTCCAAAATTCTACGGTGTATCTATGACCGTAGAAAAATCCCTACGGTTTATAAAAAAACGTAGCGATATATTTGCTATGGTACTTAAAAACCCGTAGCAAAATTGTGCTACAGTGTTGTTATAACCGTAGAAATTTTGCTACGGTTTTAATAATTTTCTAAGCTTTTTAAGAAACCGTAGCAAATGTTGCTACGAATTTTCCGTAGCAAAACCATTGCAAATTGCTATGGTTTTTCAACAAAACCTTTTTGTTCAACTATTATAAAAAGGCTAACGACATTTCGTAACCAATTTAACAATGACATTTTGTGAAATTTCTTTTGAAATTGTGAAAGTTTTACCACTTGAAGGATTAATTTTTGTTGGGTTGGTTCACTACTGAGTGGTTGTAGAGTATCAAGGTCAAGTTTATGTACTTTGACTGAATATTTTTTCAATGTTCCGCTACCACCGGAACCACCACTCGTTTTAATATAATAGTTGGTTTTGAAAATTTTACATATGACAAAAGAGTTGTTCGTACCTTCTTTCTCAATATCGAAGTGATCCAAAACTTTGCTTCATTTTTTCTCGGATTGTAGTCGTGATCGTTCACATCGTATTGCTTTCTCGAACGGACGATGGTGTCCCGACATCTTTTTTGGGGAGTTCCATGGGTTCTTCCTCCTCATGGCCAGGTTCGACTTCATCAAATTCAGGAAAGTATCCAAAATCTTCACCAGAGTCAGGAATGTATCCACCTCCACCACCACCACGATTTGAAGATGACACATTGAAAATAGAATTATTTATTGGAGTAAATTGCGAAAAGAGAAAATTAATTGTAGATAAATGTAGAAATGAGATAAAATTGTAGAGAAATGTAGAGTTGAGAGAAGATTGTTGTGTCAAAAAATTGAACAATCATATTGTATTTATAATTATTTTTTTATCAGGTATTTATAGTTAATTTTAAGGGTTAAAAAAATTGTATTTGCAATTTGGACCCCAAATTACAATAAAAGTAACATGTATTCAGTAGTCATTTGAAACAACTACTGAATAGAGTCGTTGGGCCAACGACCCTTTATTTTTTTAAAAAAAAAATTATTGTATCCAAAAATAGAGAACCGGTTCAATCCATTACTTAATGGATTGGAGCGGATTTTGGGTCCGGTTCATCCGTACCGGTCTCAGTCTTGTCCAAACCGGTCCGTTAGGCATGCCTACTAATGTGGAACCAATACAATACTGATATAGAGCTGACGTGTATATTGTCACGTAAGTATTTTCGAAAATGAACTAAAATTTCAAAAAAATTAGAACATGCAGGACTACTAATTAGACGGTCAATCAAGTGACAAGGCCCAAAATTAAACCCATTTCAATAGCTAGCCAGAGGGCCTAATTTTTATGGGCCCAATTCCAATATGGCCCTAATATATATTCATTACCTCCACTGTTCCGCCATTAACACCCAAAGCTCCACCCATGGGTTCCAACAATAAAGTTCTCATGGAGCTAGAGGGTAACTCCACAAGTTCATCGACTTCCTCTTTAGGTTTCCTTCATCATTCTTCTATGTTTCTCTTCTTCTTCTTTTTCTTCTTCTTCTTCTTCCTAAGTTCAGTTTGGCGATTTAATTTTTTTTTTCCTTTGCAGGGTTGAATCTTTTCTTTATTGGGAAAGCGTTTGATACTATAAATTCTGATTCATTTGGTGAAAAACCCTCAATTTTTACTGTTCCTAAGAGCCAAGGTAGTAGTAATCTTGTTTTTAGATTTTTTGTTCTTCTCTTTATGAAGTGGAATCTTAAAGTTAAGATTTTCAGAGTTATAAGCGTGGAATAGCCTGGGTTTTGTATATATAGTCCAAAAAGAATTAATATCTGAACTATGTTTTGTATATTTGGAGTTGTACATGGTTTTTGGTGGATTTTATCTTTGGAATTGGTGCGTTAGTTTTTTTTATGTGTCCTCGTTGCTGTTTATTAATTTGAACGCCAAATGAATGCTTAAGTGCTAAAAATCTGACTTTCATTGTTTGAAATAATTTAGTGAACCGAGATTTCAAGAATGGTTTTTGGGTTTTTTTGCTTCGAATTTTATTGGGGTGAATGATTGATTCAGCTACGAAAACACTGGATATTGCTTTGAAATTTTATTTTGTGTACGTATTAGTGCAAAATTGTTTATTATACATCTTTAAGTCTAACGAAGGTTGATCCATTTAGGCATAGTTTTGGTTATTAGTCTTTAGTTGATTTGATACTTGTTATCATCGATTTGCGGTTACTTATATTGGGTTCTAATGCATTATGATCACAAATGCGAAGAGTGAATTAGTTGGTCTAGATGGTTTTTGTTATTTATCTGTTGTTTAATTTTCTTGTATTGATGTAATCATGTCACTGTAGGTTCTTTAGTAGTTGTATTTTTTGTTTATAGCTAAAACATTATGACTTGGAAATGTGGGTACACTCAAATCTGTATTGCTTTCTTGTACTGATGTTATTCTAAATTCTTGAAATTTTATAATATTAATAATGTCTAGATTGGATGATTCATTAGTAGATGCAAATTTTCATATTAAACGGCAATATTCTTAAAATATTGAGTTAGTATTTGAGATTGCTTTTAGGAAGCACTTTTGGGTTTTTCCTTCACAAAATAATTTCCAAATTTGTGCAAGAAAAGCTCAAAATTGCTTCCAAGAAGCAATCTTAAGTACTACCTGAATGTGAGAGGTTGTTGTTTGCATGTAGTGGTTGATATAACCATATATATCAAAAGTTCACAAAGCATAGAGGCTCAAACTTCATCTAGATGCAGGTCACGACTCGATCCATTGGTGAAGTGTTTCACCCTGTTTGTCAAGCACGGGCATTGTAGCACTTTAAAAGCTCAGGACAACCTTTAAGCATTCCTTAAATTTAGAGATACAAAATCAATTGGCATGGGTTCCCTTCATGTGAAATGTGAATTAAAAATCAATTAGTTTTTCTTAACCCCTAATAAGCTTTTGTTGTTTAATAGCAAGTTTGATAAATTTTAGAAGACATATAATTATTTTTTTTGAACTACTTAGACCATGGTGTATTATCTCTTAGTGTGCCTCCCTTAAATAATGTGTGTGTGTTGGCTGTGCCTTGTGCTTAGTTTCTTGCGCTTTAGTGCTTGCTGCTCCTATATGAATGCGGATAAAACTAAGCTATCTTTCCAACAGCCAATAGGGCTTCCTTTCCAGAGACAAGATCTTGAAAATGTGAAAAATTTTAGGTTCCTTGGAAGAGTTTTTGGAGGTTTATTCTTCCAATGTAATTGCATCTATGCCTGATTAGTAAGAAGGCCCATTACATCAGTAGAATTGTGTAACTCCATACTCAAGAAAAAAGAACGATTGGTTTGGTTTGGTAAATTTACATGAGCAATCTCTTCTTCTTGCATTTTTCTTATGTTTTGTCATTTAAAATACTGGATTTTAGTGCATAGCGGAAACCATGGACTTTAGTGTTTAGTAGTAACCTTTGGTTAAAATATTCAGCATGTTTGTCATGTCACAACACTTTTTGTTGGCACTTTTCAGTTCTAGGCAAAGTGAAGGACTTTCTAGACGCGATGTCTGAATCAAACAAAACCCTGTTGCAAGATGAAAAGGTACAAAATTGCACTCTTATCAAATCATATGTTTCTTTGTTTTTTTGCCACTGGTGGAATATTAGTATCTTGTTTTGCAGGGAAATCCTGATAACTATGATATCGAATTACTTAGTGGCAAAGAGTCACACATCATTGAAATGGTAGACGCTGCCACATTCCCATTTTGTCATTTCTTCAGCCTTCGGTGATCCGTATAGATGATTCTCATATGCATGTTTTTGTAGGATTTAATGCTAGGAATTTCCGATCTTCATACCCCAGAGGCTGTTGCTGCAGCAGAAGCTACCATGATTGGTTATCAACCAGTAATTTCTGTAGACTCAAGTATCAGTTCAGAATCTGATGAAGAAAACCAAGATGGGAATGATGAGGGTGCTGATGAAAGTAGTAATAGTTCTTTAAGATATAATGGGAGATTTTTTGAGGAAATCATCAAAAAGCCGAAGATCAAGAAAACGATCCAAGATTGTGGAGCTGTGCTAAGGTGGATGGTTAATTCCACGTGAACATATTTTTATTTTATTTGTGTTTGCACAATTTTTAAAGATGCGGGCGTGTTAGGTGCTAAAAGCACCAATTTTGTTGAAATACAATAAAAAAATTAACTTCTTCAAATCAAAATATAACGAATTCTTGATTTGATTGTTGGTTATAATCTTTCAAGCTAACTTACCCAAAAAAAAAGGAAACGACACCAAAAACTTGGAGAATAAACGATTCACCTTATTTACTGTGAAGAATTTGGTTGACCTCAATTAGATTAATTGGACAGTCCAGATAAATTGTGGAAATTAATCTTGATCCAATGGTTGCACTACAAAAAAAAACTCGTGTTTTGCTACGATTTTTCTAGTACTGTAGCAACATGTTGCAACAGTTTTATTAAACCGTAGAAAAATGCAACGGTTTTGATAAAACCGTAGCTTTTGCTACGTTTTTTTATAACCGTGACAAATATTTGCTATGATTTTGCAACAACCGTTGCAAATGCAACGACTTTATAAAAACCGTTGCAAAATTTGGTAACAGTTTTAAAAAACCGTAGCTTTTGCAACGGTTTTTGTAAAATAGCAAATGTTTACTATGGTTTATTACAAACCGTTGCAAATGCGACGTTATTTTCAAAATCGTCGCAATCATTTGCTACGGTTTTGAAAACCGTAGCACAATTTGCACAATTACATTGTTATGGTTTTTGAAAAAACCTTGCAATTCATAACGGTTTATGTATAAACCGTAGCTTTAACATGCTACGTTTTTTACAAACCGTAGCAAGGCGTATGGCCCAGAGTTATTATTCCTAGGGTTATCCGGATGATGGCAAGAAGGCATCCAAGAGGTATCCATAAGAGGATCACGAGGGCGGCCGATTGGGTCGGTCGGATGGCGAGGCGGCCGTCGTGAAATATTACCGGCACGGGGCCGGTCGTGAGGGACTCTTGTTTCTTGTTGTTGGTGAATGGTGGATGGCAAACTTCCTGTTTGATTTGTTGCGAATAGAAATATAGTAACTATATGTTATTGTTTCCATGGAACTATATAATAATATACATATTCAATTTCATATACGATTATTATATAGTTTTGAACAATATTTATGGTTGAATTAATCATGGAAAGGTATATAAACTTTACAAACTAATTATATAATTAACAACATAATGAAACATGATAATTTTAAAATTGGTCGTTTAAGTTGGCAGAGAAATGCTGTTTTTGATCCAATAACTTGTCCATTTTTTGGTTTTGGTTCATTAACTTTTCAAAGTTTGGTTTTTGTACACTAAATTTAAATTTTCAGTGATTTTGGTTCAAGTGTTGATGTGGTTGCTAGACACGTCATCATTTTCCAGTGTCACATCAGAAGTTGGACCAAATACCCGAAAATTTAAAGTTAGTGTATCATAACAAAAATTTGAAAAACTAATGAACCAAAACATAAAAAATGAACAAGTTAATGGACCTAAAAAGTATTTTTCCTACGTTGCCCATATACACTTATGATTCATAATGGGTCAAAATGTATTTGGGGTTTAAATCTGATGCTGCACAACACCATCTTTGGTTCAAGTGTACCCCGCTTAGGATCAATCAATGGCTCTGTAGTGCACGTCACCACTGCAGAGGATCCAAATTCCAAAATGTGGTGTAATACATTAAATCTTTTATTTAACAGAAAAATATGACCAACTCACATGGCAAAATGGTAGGAATGATGAGCCACATGCAGAATCAGGCCTTCCTAGCCCCAAACTTGGTTTCTCACCTCCAAATAACTCAGCCATCCTCCTCCGGAACGAACCGAAATCATCGCCGCCGACAAAACCGGTGGCGAAGCCGAATCGGTTCACATAGAGCTCATTCCCAACAACACCATCCGCCTTCAAATGCTCCTTCACGAACCTCTCGACCATAACCCTAGGCATTTTCGTCGCCACGACCCGTTTCTCGTACGAGCTGAAGACTCTCCAAGCTTCCATATCGATGTCGTCTAAATAGAACTTCGGCAAAACAGCTCTCGCAACTGCTTCAATCTCAGATATTGGAACCCCAGCCGTGGCTACAAAGATTGTAATCTTAAGCCCATAGTCCCCTCTCCCACAAAGCTCGAGAAGACGAACCAACGGCCACGACGCTAGCAGCAGCGCGAACCGGATCAAACCGGACGCCTCGAATGCTATCAGCATGAAGTATGAAAAGGTGTCAAGATCCTTCAAAAGAGTGCCTTCAAGCTCCGAAACAACAGACTCCATTTGGGGGGGTTTTCGTTTCTTTCTTTCTTTCCTTCCTTCGATCGAATTAACGTAAATTTTTTGGTTCGGATTTCTTGATGAAAAGAAATATTTTAAGGTTAGTAAGATGAAGGTGGATATGACTATGTTGTAATGGAAGACGAGAGGCGTCTATCTGAATTCACAACTACCAAGTTTTTGCTTATATTTATAATTTTATTTGAGAGAATGTATGTTTTTTCAGCATTGTTCTTAGTCTACTGGTGGATATATCTGCATTGAATAGTACGTAGTAGTAGTATACGCCACGTTAGAAATGCAAGAATATTGATTACTTAACCCCACCAACTTGATCTAAATAATTAATACAATTTTTTTGCTTAAAATTTGAGGGTTCAAAGTTCCTACCAAAATGTACCTATATAATTGTGTCACATATATAAATTAAGTTAGGTAACTTACTAATATTATAATGCCCGCGGTCATAAATATTGTGTTCTTTTACGAAAAGTAAATTTTTTGGAAAATTGCATTTTAGTATTATATATATTTACGTGTTTATGATTTTTGTAAGGGGTTTTTGAAGAAAAATCCCCAAACACATATACAATTTTAAATTCAGTCCCTTTGCTTTTAAACTTTTGTCTGCACTCCCTAACACCACAAAATTTTATCTTTTACTCCCTATTTTAATTATTTATTGATTTTACACTTTAAATTTAATTAAAATAAGATATAATATAATAAAATAAAATTCAATGTCTCGGAAATATCATTCACTTCCATTCCAACGAGAATGGGTTCTCTCAGTTGCTTGAAACCCCACGGCTGAAGAAATCCATCAACTAGCGGCACCAATTGACCGAAGTTTGGAAGCGACCGACGACGAGGAACAAGCATAACCAATCGAGCAAAGGTTCGCTTATTCTTCAGATGTTGGATTTATATGAACGATTCTTGGAAAATGTTATGCAGTATTAATCAAAGATGAGTTACTGTGTAGATTTCTGAAAATTGATTGATGTATAAATTTTCAAAATTATTTATTTAAATCTTCAGCTCTAAGCTGAAAACATTAAGACAAATTTGGTATGGGTTTTTAGATTGTTTATTTTCTTAAGTTTAATAGATGGATCTGGATATGGTTTTTATATGTGTTAATGTCTCTTATATTTCATCTTAAAATTTTATTGATATAATTGATTTTGGTAGTTGTGAATTAATCTGTAGTGATCCATCTAAAAATGGTGTACAAATCTTTTAAGTAAATAATTTGTATATATATTTTTAATAAATTTGTGTCCATTGTAAATCTTCTTGTAAATTACATAGTTCTGAATTTTGTGTTTTATTCTTGATAGGCACAACCAACATGGAGTCCTGTTCTGGAGGAAATTCTAATTTTTCCTTTATTGGTAGTTGTCAGTACCTTAAAGGCCTTTATCTAATTTCAATTCCTAATGGTGCTACGCTGATGGAGTTGTTCCAGAATCTCGGACAAAAATGTCCGAATATTAACCCTGAAACGACGACGTTGCTTTTCACAGCCCCTCACAAGAAGATGGAAGTCACTTTGATTGACAATGATGATGTGCGTAACATGATAAATCTTCATATGTGTATGAAGTTGAATATCATTGAAATGAGAGCAGAAAGAAAGACTGATCAAAGTCACCGTAGCACAAACGTTGGCAGGTACTAATTTTGCATTGTTTTATTATTAATTTTTTTATAGTCACGTATTTGAGTTTCATTTTTGTTGTATAATTACTTAATTTATTTGTGAAAATCTGAATAAATGGACCATGCATAGTTATATTGTCTGAGTTATATTTTGTATTGGCGTGGTAAGGGTTCAAACTGAAGATGAGACACATTCGACAAGTGGCACCCATCTCGAAGTTTGCAGTATGAGTAATTCTATTGATTCGTGGCGTCAGTGCATACGTGGCATTGGTCAAACATTTAAAGATGCAGCTAATTTCCGAAATTGTTTTAAAAACTATGCCATTGCTATCAGACGTTCATTTTCCTATGTGAAAAATGATAGTCAGAAGATCATTGTTGTGTGTACTGATGCAAATTGTTCATGGAGAATATATGCATCTAAACATCAATCAGATAATGCATTTGGCATTAGAAATTGTAATTTAACTCATAGTTGTGGTGATGACAATTTAAGAACCAGAGGACATCCTAAAGCTGATTCCTCTTGGGTAAGTAACTTGGTGAAAGATAAGTTGAGGGGAGAGCCATCATATCGTCCAATTACAATGATTAAGGACATACAAAGAGATTTTGGAGTGGAAATTAAATACCACAAAGTTTGGACGGGCAAAGAAATGGCAATGAATGAAATTCATGGAACTGAGAAGGGGTCATATGATAAGTTGATATGGTATTGTCACGCCGTTAAAGAAACCAATCCTGGAAGCTATGCTGAATATGAGATTGATACGATGACAAATAGATTTGATCGGCTGTTCATATGTTTTCACGCTTGCCTTGTTGGTTTCGTTTGTGGCTGTAGGCCATTAATATTTTTAGATGGAACCCACATCAAGAACAAGTACAAAGGAAGTATTCTAGTAGCTGTTGCAAAGGACGCAAATGATGATCTTTTCACCTTGGCATATGCAGTTGTGGATGCAGAGAATGACTGTAACTGGCACTGGTTTTGTAATCGATTGAAAGATGTTCTAGCTTCAAAAAACGTAACGTTCTTTCATAGCTTTACTTTCTTCTCTGACAGGCATCCTGGTTTGATTAAGGCTATTCAATCTGTGTTCCCTGGTACTCATCATGCATATTGCTTAAGACATTTAGTAGACAATTTTGTGAAACAGGTTAGTATGACATAAATAAATATTTATTTACTGTTATGTTATATTGACTGTTTGGTTCACAATTTAAATATTATGCATATTTCTTGCAGGTATTGTGGAGGTACCCACTCCATAATAAGAAGAAATGGTCATCTGTATTGAAAAAAGCGGCATATGCCTCATCACGACATGAGTTTTTTGAGCTTATAAAATCTATAACCGAGTCAATGCCAATTGCACAAGAGTTTCTTGTAAATTCTTCACCTGATAATTGGGCAAATGCTCTATTTACGTGTAACCGATGGGGTGTGATTAACAACAATATTGCTGAAAGTTGGAATAGTTGGGTGAAACTTGCGCGCCACCTACCAATTGTGGCAATGGTAGACAATATACGCATCCAAATTATGACAATGATGCACGAAAAAAGAGAAAAATCTTTGGTGATGGATAAAGATTTAACCCCTAGAAAATAAAAGGATGTCATGTGGATTGAAATTTGAGGTTATAGATGGGGATAAAACTTTGGCAGTTGATTTGAGTTCATGGACGTGTTCATGTCGAGGTTGGCAAATCTATAAACTTCCTTGCAAGCATGCATGTGCTTGCATAGAATCAAAGTCGTTGTCGGTTTATGATTTTTGTGACAAATATTTTACGATCGGAGCTTATCGTGAAAGTTATAAATGTGTCATCAATCCTATACCAACATTTGATATGTATGAAGGTTATAATGATGAAGGTGAATCAATTTGTGCTCCTATCGTGCGTAGTCAACCAGGTCGTAGACGAACTATGAGGATCCCTTCTCAAGTTGAACATCGTCTGACAAAGTGTGGAAGGTGTAAAAAGCAAGGGCATAACAGACGTACCTGCAAAGAAGCCTTTGAATGAACAGTTGATGATTTTGTATTGTTTTGTCTATTTTGTTTCTTATCATTCATTAAAATATTTGTTTGTTTAATGAAGTTAATTGAAAACTAACTATTTTTCTTTTATTTTGTTAGTCGTAAGAGGTTGCTACAACTCGAGCATGAAACAAGTGTTGAAGGCCATTGTAGGAGGCGTACAAGATCTGGTCGTGCTGCGTTTTGAGTTGTTTACATTATGTTGGTTAAATTGTGTGTCGGAATAATTATGTAGCAGTCTATGTTGTTACTTTGAGACGCATTATGTTGTTGTTTGTATTCAAGCATGAACTTGGATTGTGGTACTTTTGGTCAATATATAGTCGTCTACTTTTCCATGGTGCAATGGTGTTTTTATGAGAATTCGTTGGATCATTTTTTTGTTGGTTTATGGTGGTTTATCATTTTTCAAATGGGTCATGTCAAAAAAATTTAGGATGGTGGTACGAAATCAATCAATTAGAATACAAATACGATTATATATGGAACTTGATTGATAAAATTTGGTACTAACAATAATTAAGTGGGTCATGATATTATAGTTACACAATAAACTTGAAGTTTACAAGAGTTCACATCAAATTCATAAAAGTGATACATCGTAATGATTTTCAATTACAATACTAATCCACATATGCATCAGAAGTCAAGACTACCCATCTAAATGACCCACAGATTGACAAGAGTCATACACAACTAATCAATGAGTCATTATGATAATTAATAACAAGAAAAGAAGGAACATTGCAAAGATAAAACAACCACATCCAAAACAGCAACACACAAATACCATGCTTTCATAATCTTTTCCACCGGCATCACAGTGGTCTTGCGTCATATGCGGTATAGTCGGTGCTGACCCGCGATCAAAAGAAGCTGAGGATTGCTCGTTTACTGTAGAATATATCTTATTTTTCGACCGAGAACCACTGCTAAATTCTGAATTAGGTGGTTGTGTTTGTCCGCTGTAATTGTCATACCAAATAAAGCGGTTTGGATGATGAAGATCTTGAGGACATATATAGTAATAAACCCCTGGACGAGTCGAGCGTGGTCCTGCTTTCCGAAGTGACATCTTGCCTCCCCCACATTGGCATTCGGGTGCCTCCTTCAACTCCATTATCTTTGAATATGGTTTTTGGGAAATAATAAAGATAAACACCCAAATATCAGCATTTATAAGAAATCAACTACTTTATCTTACAAACAAGCTTCTCGATTGAAGCATGATTTATACCTTATCAACTACATTATCTTCACAAATTGCTTCCGGACGAAAATAACAAAATTCCAAAAATAAAAACCCAAATGAACTCCATTAGCTTCAAGATAATATACCAGATCTAAGATATATCAAATCGATTTGTTATGTGTTAATGTAAAAAAAGTACCTTTTGAAAGTAAAGCTTGCCACAGAATGCTTGTTTCCTTCTCCACCTATATCTTATTTTTTAGAGTTGAGTTTTGCCGATTTTCTTCTTAGGGCATGTACTAGGATAAAACCCCAATTTTTAAAAATAATTCAAACAAAAGGACAAAATAGATATTTCCATAGATTCATATTGACATGGTACCGTAATTTTCAAGTAGTGCTTGATTTTGTTATCATAGCGCTGAATTACGGAGGCATAATACTTAATTTACATTCAATTGTACTTAATATATGAATTAAAATATCTTGGGGATGTGCGAGCAACTCATGCAAAATGATTAAATATGATATAAGTCATCATAAAAATTAACTAAATATTAAATTGCCAAAGACCGTATAATTTTTCTGGTAGTGCTCGATTTTGTTACGAGAGATCTCAATTACAGTGGAATAATACTTGATTTACATTAAATTGTACTTGATATATGAATTTTAGTGTCTTGTGGATGTGCGAATAACTCATGAAAAAGATAAAATATGATATAATCCTAACTTCTATTTTATAGTTATGTTATGGATAACAAGTATTGATAATAAAGTTATTTTTGGGTTAAGTATGATATATGTTGATGTGATCTTTCATTGTGTTCAACTATATTGGTCTCTACTTGAGTATTGATCATGCATAACTAAATTATTTGATCCATCAATTGTATTATGATTTGATTTCATAATAATGTCTTACATGAATATATTTTTATTTCTTATACATGACTCATCTTAATCTGATAAGTCATCAGAATCATTAACTAAATATTAAATTGCCAAAGACCGTATAAAATTTCGAGTAGTGCTCGATTTTGTTATCATATCTCTTAATTACGGTGGAATAATACTTGATTTACATTAAATTGTACTTGATATATGAATTTTAGTGTCTTGTGGATGTGCGAATAATTCATAAAAAAGATAAAATATGATATAATTCCTAACTGCTATTTCATAGTTATGCATCAATATGATTACATAGTCACAGAAACATTTATAAATATTAAGTACAAAAACGTGTGTTAACGTAAAATTTTCTGGTAGTGCTCGATTTTGTTATGTGAGATCTTAATTACGGTGGAATAATACTTGATTTACATTAAATTGTACTTGATATATGAATTTTAGTGTCTTGTGGATGTGCGAATAACTCATGAAAAAGATAAAATATTATATAATTCCTAACTGCTATTTCATAGTTATGCATCAATATGATTACATAGTCACAGAAACATTTATAACTATTAAGTACAAAAACGTGTGTTCTCGTAAAATTTCTGGTAGTGCTCGATTTTGTTATGAGAGATCTCAATTACGGTGGAATAATACTTGATTTACATTAAATTGTACTTGATATATGAATTTTAGTGTCTTGTGGATGTGCGAATAACTCATGAAAAAGATAAAATATTATATAATTCCTAACTGCTATTTCATAGTTATGCATCAATATGATTACATAGTCACAGAAACATTTATAACTATTAAGTACAAAAACGTGTGTTCTCGTAAAATTTTCTGGTAGTGCTCGATTTTGTTATGAGAGATCTCAATTACGGTGGAATAATACTTGATTTACATTAAATTGTACTTGATATATGAATTTTAGTGTCTTGTGGATGTGCAAATAACTCATGAAAAAGATAAAATATTATATAATTCCTAACTGCTATTTCATAGTTATGCATCAACTACGGTGGAATAATGCTTGATTTACACTTTATATCCAAAATACAGTGTTCCCAAAACAAGCAAAGCCAAAATACATTTGTGTTCAAAAACCTCCAACACAAAACACCTTTCTTTTTCCCAAAAAGTTGTCAATGAAATTCAATCTTTTGGCAAGATTGCTTTATCATCTGACAGTATCATAGCAACAATATGTGCTCTATAGGCTTCAATCGAACGATCCTCTTCTTGATTCCAAAATGAAGGATCATCTCGTGCAAAGCATTCACCCCACAAACATGTGAACACACCGCAGTTTAAGTCACCTTCTTGTGCACGACTCTTTTGGAATAAGACATCACCTTTTCCATAGTCACGATGTAGCACGTTCCAAAGATACCCAGCCACAAACTTTGCCTATAAAACATTAAATTCATCAATTAATATTGACATTAACACTTATTTTATAAACACATAAGTTGATTTATGACTTACATAAACTTTGGCAGCACCTTTGGCGAAAGGGGAGGACAATGAGTCTTTCACGATGAAATTCTTTTGAGAAGGAATAAAAACCAGTAGAAACCAGTGATTCCTATAACATATAGGGAAAAGGATGTATTTGCAGCATTCAAGAGTTTGATGTGTGAGATTTGATAGTTTCTCTCTAGTACTTCCACAAAGCTTCGACATGAATGCACCAAATTCAAGATCTTTCACCTTTTTTTCCTTCCAGGTCTCAAGTTTCTCAAGCACACGAATCTGTGTTTTGTCAGAGATAATATTATTATGTTATGAGACTCTAGGTTACTTAAATATTGAAGTACACAGAGAGAAAATTACAACACTTTCCTGCACATATGGAGGCATGCAAAAAATTTCATGATCATATAATCTTCCTTTGGTGCTTAAAATAGTGAAGTACGCGAGAACCATATCTTCACGTAATTCTTTCCCAAATAAGCACTGCAATAATTGAGCTCCATCGAGGAATACATCACTATGTTGCCAAATTATACCACTATAATAAAATAATTATGAAAAAACATATAGGATGAACTAAAATAACTTAAATTCAAGTTATTTTTATAAAAAAAACATTTACCCAATTGTATCCCCTTTGAGAAATGATTCTATAACATTCCTTTCATCGGTACAAAGCTCTTTATGCCCAGAGTAATCAAGTCTGCCACTGTACTGGCTCAAATTTTCTCCACCGCACATGAAGCAATTCCAGCAATATCTAAACTTGTGTCTGACTGCACGAATTTAATACTAAATCATACGAGTATATAAAATTACCATTAAAACAAGTATGTGGTTGTTATTCACAATACCAATTCAACATGCTCCTGAGAAACTTCCTGGCAGTGCGACAAACGCATTCTCTTTGGTTGTGGGGTGCTACTAGGATTTCCAATATTCAATTCTTCAGATCCAGCAATACCACTAGATTCATCACTATCACCTACAACTTCCTTGACAAATAACTTTGTCAAACTGTCCAACAATGGATCTCCATCATACTCCACCTTCACATTCAAACTCTCGCCACCAAGATCTGCATTTACATCCCTATCTCTACCAGAATAACCACTATTTTCTTTATTCACACCACAATCACCATCACCATCGTCTTTACTCAAAGGAACACCACCTTGAAAGCCAGTAATTTTTTGCTTCAAAGATTTTATCTCAACCTCTAAACTTTTAACATAACACAACAAATCTGCATCCTTCGAATTATAATTTACCTTAAAAAATAATTTATTCACAATAAGTTTATTATTTCACAAGCTCTCAATACAGGACATATTTTAATTATAATCAATTACCTCACCACCAATTTGCATCTCCCCAATCAGTTTTTTTTCCTCTTCAAATGCTACAATCGACACAATCTAATCACAAAAAACAGGATCTAGTTAGATTCACAATCAAATATAAACAAAAGTGTCCATACATAAATATATATATATATATTACCTTGTTACAACTTATCGAATTTAACAAGGATTCAGCCATTTTAACGCTAAGTGGAAGTTCACTTTCTTCCCACTTAAACAACCTTGGAAAACAACGTATCGCACGAGGTTTACCAAGTGATGGGACTCTTTCATAAACCCATGCCTACGACAAAAATTTATGATAATTAGTATTTAATATAAAAGTGTCACAATTTTTACATACCAAACAAACTCACCATCAGCCCAACAATGCAACCATCAACATATGCTTTCTTTCCTATCTTAATTTTTGAATAACCAAGATGCTCATGAATTCCTTCACGCAAGAATCTAAAGGCGGCATCTCCCCATCCATAGTCAAAGAAAGTATCCAAATCATCCAAATATGGAAAAATAAACCTTGGCGTAACATAGTTACTAACAGGAAATATAATTGTGTTGAAAATTAATAAAATATAAAATCTAATAAAATCATCCACACCAATGTCCGAATTGTCATGAACTAATTCCAAAAGCTTATCTTTTATCATTCTTCTCTTAATAGTAACCATTTTTGATCCAAAATGACGATAAAAAAACCCCGATCCCATTTTCAAATCAAGATTAACAGGCTGCCCAACACTAGGCAACCCTATTACGATAGAGAACTCCGGTGAAGTGAATGGAACCATCAGACTTGAGCCAAATCGGAATTTTGAGGTTTCTACTTCGAATCTTTTAAGAATTGAATCAATTCTACAAGTTCCAATGGACAGGTTGGGCATCTTCAGCCTAGGTCCAAGTGGTGTAGCCTTTATCCTCCCCATTTGCCTTTCACTTAGTTTTGGGACTAATTTTTCCATAACATCTAAAAAATATGGTGGCGAACAACGTGAAAATGCTTCTTTGCCTCTTGATACAATACCAGCAATAGGGTCATCATTGTTTCTCCTTTTTCGTGACATTCTGATACAAAAAACATACAAATTCATCAATTATCTTAGATAAACAAACAATTCAAAATAGTTCTTATCAAAACTAAAACAAAAAATTAAAAATTCATTATTTCAAATTCATACAGATGATCGAAACCCCAACCAATATATCAATACAATTACAATTTTGAAAATAATACAAAATTCAAACCAGATCCTAACATAATTCAACTCACCAAAAAAATGCATTTGAAAACAAAATAGAAGAAACTCTCACACATATACAAATACCACAAATATTTTTCTTAATTGTCACAGTCGTACAAATAACAAAACTAAAACTTTGTAAACTAAAACCTAACACTAATTTCAACTAAACAATTTCCAATAGTTTCATAGTCGAAAAAATTCATGAAAATTTTTTCGAACCACGAAAGAGCAATTTTGCCCAAAAACACAGAAATATACATTACACAACATAAAACCTAGAAATCGAACCGCTAAACAAAAAAATATTGGCAGTAGTCGGTTTGAAAACCCAAAGTAAAGATGAGCTTACACTTGCTTCGTCGGCCTGTTTTCCCTCTGAGATCGGTTGCTTGAATAAACTCGAGTTCTCCCAGCTCCGCCGTGAGTTTTCCTAGCTTTGTCTCAGCTGATCTCCGTTCAAGTCCCCGTGAATTCGAGCCGCTGTGAGTTTTTCTAGCTCTGTCTCAGCTCTGATCTCCGTTCAAGTCCCCGTGAATTTTCCCACATGCAATTTCTGTCCCGGCTCTGATCTCCTTCAAGTCCCCGTGAAGTTTTCAGATGCAATTTTTGTTCTCGATTTGGGTGGGAACAAAAATAATTAATGAAGCAGGGGTATAATAGTAAAAAATCAGTTTAGGGAGTTAATAAAATAAAATACATGCAGCAGGTAGTGCAGACAAAAAATAAATACACGGGGACTGAATCCAATTGAAACATTGGGCAGAGGGATTTAAGCCCAATTAACCCTTTTTGTAATCTATGTCATTAAATTTTATTTTCGTCATCTATTTTTTTTTTTTGGCATTTTAGATTATTTTTTTATTGAAAGTGCATATGTGATATGAGTACACGACATAAGTCATGTCAACTGAACAACAACACCACATAGTTGTCATTTACGTTAGCATCTTGTCTAGAAAAAAAAAACTAAAATGGTGAAAACAACAAAAATAGTGAGTTAAGATTGAAATTTAACATAAATGTACAAAATTGTAAAAAAAAAAAAAACAAATACAAATACAAATACAGGACGGGAAAAATTTTCTCGATAAAGGATGTGAAAATATATCATTATTGATTATTTTTGGATGATACAAATAATATCATAATTCATATGTGATTTGTTAATCATGGGACCTTTTTCGATGCAAATTATTGTGGAAAACTGTGAAAATAGTATTAAGTTCGTCTGAATAGTGTTTTGGGTTTCTAGATATACAAATTTTGTTGTCTTGACAATTTGGTGCTTTTTCAGCCAACAGTATTAACATGTCGTGCTAAAATTGAGAATCTCGGCAAAAAAAGATTGTTTGAGTGTAAAAAAATTGTACCTAGTGCATTAAATTCAAATTTTCAATTAGAGATCGTCGAAGGCTTGTATAGAGTAATTTTCAAAAAACTGTTGCGAGATTATTTCATGAGTTAATTTTATGCGACAAATTTTGTATCCAACTCAACCAATGAAAACATATTACTTTTAAATTTTTCGTCAAAATTATTATTTTTACTTTAGATAAAAATCGGATCGACCTATCTCTTGGATATAAATCCGTGAAGTTCTCTCCCACAAGACCTACCGATTAATTTATATGTGACGGATTTTTTTAATTCTCTCAAGTTATGAGTTATTTCCTTTTCCAATCCTTTTCTACCCAAATATATTTCTCCAGAAAAAAACTTCCTATAGGGCTTAGCAATCGCAATTTTACTTTAGAAAAGTAATAATTGCATATGCATGTTGATGCCCGCATGCCATTTGAAATGAGTCTCAAATTTATTGCGTGTCTAAAGTTAATTCCGCAAAATGCATTAATCTTGTAACACATCTTTTTTTCTTATATAGTACTCATATCAACGTGATATCAAAATTTATTTCAGTTTTTTCAATCGTTTTTGAAACGATCGAAAACTCGAGGGATTTTTTTTTTTTTTTAAAAAAAACACCACATATATGCCCATACATATATGCGTCATTACTAAAAATAATTTTATTCCACGTGATATAATATATATAAATTGATTTAACTCTAGTAGTTTAAATTTGAATGATTTAAAATAAATGCTAGCGCGCGAAATACGATATCGCAAAATGCGGAAGTGCATAGTTTAAACATACCCAAACATAGTCAAATCATAATGTGAGTGGTAAAACAGCAAACATGCACTGTAAAAAGTTCAATACAATCCTCAGAATAAACTCATAAAAGTGAGAAAATAAATACTGCAATGGTCACGGGCAAGCCAGCTAGCAATGGATGCTCAAAGGTCCTCGCCGCCAGTCGGGACCAAGTCATCAGCTACTGAATCAAACTCACTTGCACCATTTAGATCTAGTGAGCCTAGAGGCACAACATGCTCTATAATATACGTAACGAATACTACTAAATAAAACCACATGCAAGCACATGGCGCATATAAAAATAACCTGAGAATTTTAATGCATGCATAAACGTAAAATCATATGTGTAATAATAAATCGTAACATAATCATATCATAATTTCATAACATAAATATGGCATGACATAATCATAAAATCTTTACTGTGGGTCATATTAGTGAAATGTGACCATAAACATAAGCGATTGATCAATCTATAACCAGCGTACGCGGCGGCGAGATTCACCCAACCTTAACACGGGGATTCCCTGCGCCTCTTATGCCACTTCACTCAACCTTAACACGGGGATCCGTAGGCTCCTGAACATAATTGTCACAATTCACGTCAACTTCCCAAAAATTATTTTCTTCACATGCCATTTACTTAACATTAAAATATATGCAGGGATCATGAATTAAAAAAAAATATCAGTTTTTTTTTAAAATTTTGCCCGTAAATATATATTCAATTCATTTTCATAAAAATAATATTTATATCAAAATATATTTATACATCTATTAAATATATATTTACGGATTGTTTGGTTGGCATGACTGGTTCGAGCTGCTGCCCCTTAACTTAAGCCCTTAAACTAAGTCTAGCCCAATTACACTTGTTTAATTCCTCAAGCTCACTTTTATATCTTAAGCCCAATTAATTATTTAACTTAAGTCCACATATACTTTAGGCCCAAATGATTATTTAACTTAAGTCCTACTAAAATATTTTCTAGGCTCAAATAAACTTACTCAAGCCCATTCATACTTCAGGTCCAACCATTCATTTGAACCCAAGTAATAATTAAGCCCAGTAATAACTAAAGCCCAAATAACCTAATTAATTAAGCCTAGCAATAACTTAAGCCCAGAACTAAAACTTAGACCCTAAACCTATTAGACCCGACCCGGACCAACCTAAGACCCGAACCCGACTCGAACTTGACCCATCACAGCCCAACTCTGCGTTCCTCCCCTCACGCTCGCCCTGCGCACAGCCCCTGTCATTCATCTTCCTGCTCCGGCCACCCCTGGCCAGAGCCATGCCGGCAGGACCACCCCTAGGTCCTGCCGGTGCTCTCTGAACCAACCCAGTCTCAAAGCCCCTCCCAACGTGGCTCGACCGATAGCCATTACCAAAAACCCGAACCCACCTGATTTGTGTAACCCAACGCCCAGCTCACTCTGAGCCTTCACCATCCCTTGCTCAACCACACCAGACTACGCCGCGATGAATCTCGATCCGGGAGTCTAGCTTAGCCCTTAACCGAGGAGCAGCCCCCCCCCCCCCCCCCCCCAATCCTCGAACCGTCTGTGAACCCCAAGCTCAAAACCGAAGCAGCAAACGCAAGAATGGAGATAAAAAAAAATGACTGTGATGCATAAATCGGGAAAACCAACACTAATCCACAAGAAAATGCAATGAACACGTTTTAACCTCAAACACAACACATATATCGATCTAAATGGCAAAAGCAAAAAAAATCGAACATGCCTCAAATCGGAAAATAAAGGTATAGGAACGAAGCTCGCGACGTGACGATCGTTAAATCGTAAAAATCTTGAAAAATGAAGAAGATTTGCGTGGAGTGTGTGCAAGTGAAGGAGGCGGAAATGGAGCCCTGCTTCTCTACAAGAACGGCGTGAGGGAGATGACCGAATAGGGCTAGAAATTGGGTTTTAAATCGAGTCATGGGCCGCCCTTCCTTTGGGCTTCAAAACCCTTTTTTTTTTTTTGGAGCCAAAAAGGCATAATTTCGAAATAAAATGATAGCCTAAATTAAAAATGCTCAAAAAGCCACTAAAATGATCCAATTAGGTGAAAAATGAACTTTAAAAATATTTATATATATAATACCTAAATTTTCCAATGAAATAAACCTTAAAATAATTATTTTATTCTAATGAAAATATTAATTATCCTAATTATGAATTACGGTCAATGAAATAGGAAATTCTAGGCGTTACAATTCTCCCCCTCTTAAAGAAATTTCGCCCTCGAAATTGAGATACGTACCGAAAAGATCCGGATAACACGTCCGCATGTCGGTCTCAGCCTCCCAGGTGGCCTCCTCCTCAGAATGATTTAGCCACCGGACCTTGACCATGGGAATAACTCGCGTCCTCAGCCTCCGCTCCTCACGCGCCAAAATCTCCATTGGTCGCTCCTCGAACGACAAATCTGATGTCAGCTTAAGAGGCTCGAAATCCAAAATATGCGATGGGTTCGAGATATACTTCCGTAGCATCGAGACATGAAATAAATTGTGCACCGCTGCAAGACTAGGAGGTAGCGCTACACGATAAGCCAAGGTGTCAATCATCTCCAAAATCTCAAATGGACCGATAAACCTCGGACTGAGCTTGCCTTTCTTACCAAAACGCATCACGCCCTTCATGGGCGCGATTTTCACGAATACATGGTCTCCTACAGCAAACTCAAGGTCGCGTCGTCGTCGATCAGCATAACTCTTCTGACGACTCTGTGCGGTCCTCATCCTGTCCCGAATCCGCAACACAATATCGGCAGTCTGCCGCACCAACTCAGGCCCTAAAAGAATCCTCTCACCAACCTCATCCCAATGAACGGGAGATCTACACCTTCTCCCATAAAGAGCCTCATATGGAGTCATACCTATAGATGCTTGGTAACTGTTGTTATAGGTAAACTCCACTAGAGATAGCCTCGACTCCCATGAGCCCTGAAAGTCGATCACAGAGGCTCTCAACAAATCCTCAAGGACCTGAATAACGCGCTCCGACTATGCATCAGTCTGGGGGTGAAAAGCAGTACTGAACTGCAGTTTCGTCCCTAAAGCTGCATGAAGACTCTTCCAAAAAGAAGAAGTAAACCACGGATCTCTGTCTGACACAATCGAGACTGGAATCCCATGAAGTCTGACAATCTCTCGGATATACAGCTCTGCATACTGCAACATGGTGAAAGTATTCCTCACCGGCAAGAAATGTGCCGACTTGGTGAGTCGATCGACAATCACCCAGATCGATGTGCATCCTCTGGAGCTCCTCGGCAAACCAACCACGAAATCCATAGTAATGTTCTCCCATTTTCACTTAGGGATAGGGAGTGGTCGAAGCAACCCGGCTGGTCGCTGATGCTCTGCTTTGACCCGTTGACAGGTCAAACACTCGGATACAAAGTGACTAATGTCTTGCTTCATCCCTGGCCACCAATACAATGTCTGCAAGTCTCGATACATCTTCGTACTCCCAGGATGGATGGAGTACGGAGACGCGTGTGCCTCGGTCATAATCTCAGTCCTCAACTGTCCCGAACTCGGCACCCACATCCGACCTCTGTACCGTACAATGCCATCATCGACTGTATAAATTAGGCCTCCCTTGGCCTCATCCCTCTGCCTCAAAAAAACCAACTGCTCATCAGATAACTATCCATCTCTAATCCGATCTCGTAAGGTAGGCTGTACTGTCAGAGCGAACAAACTCGGCGCGAGACCACACGAGTAGACCTCCAAATCAAACCTCTCTATCTCCGCCTGGAGAGGTCGCTGCACAGACAAACAAGCTACTACTGAAGTCTTCCGACTCAAAGCATCAGCCACCACATTAGCCTTACCAGGGTGGTAGCTAATGTCACAGTCGTAGTCCTTCACCAGCTCCAACCATCTGCGTTGCCTCATATTCAACTCCTTCTGCGTGAAGAAGTACTTGAGGCTCTTGTGATCAATGAAAATCTTACACTTCTCACCATACAAGTAGTGCCTCCATATCTTGAGTGCAAATACTACTGCAGCAAGCTCTAAATCATGCGTCGGATAATTTTGCTGATGAATCTTCAGCTGTCTCGACGCATAGGCAATCACCCTGTCGCACTGCATCAAAACAGCGCCTAAACCCAACTGAGACGCATCGGTGTAAACCACGAACTCCTCATGATCCACCGGCATTGCCAAGACTGGCGCAGTAGTAAGAGCTTCCTTCAACCGATCAAAGCTCCGCTGACACTCCGAGCTCCAAACATACTTCGCATTCTTCCTGGTCAAAGCAGTCAAGGGCCCTGAAACAGAAGAAAAGCTCTTGATGAATTTCCGGTAATAACCCGCTAGACCCAAGAAACTGCGAATCTCCGAAGCATTCTTTGGAATCCTCCAATTTTGCACGGCTTCCACCTTCGACGGGTCAACAGCTATCCCATCTCTAGAAATAATGTGGCCTAGAAACGCCACGCTATCAAGCCAGAACTGACACTTACTGAACTTGGCATACAACTGCCGCTCCCTCAGAATCTGCAAGGCTGTCTGCAAATGCTGTCTATGATCCTCCACGCTCCTCGAGTAGATCAAAATATCATCGATGAAGACAATAACAAACTGATCAAGATACGGCTGAAACACTTGGTTCATGAGATCCATGAAAACCGCTGGAGCGTTCGTCAAACCAAAAGGCATCACCATAAACTCATAATGACCGTATCGTGTCCTAAACGCAGTCTTGGACACATCCTCATCCCTAACCCTCAACTGATGGTATCCAGACCGCAGATCGATCTTAGAGAATACCGAAGCTCCCTGTAACTGATCAAACAGATTATCAATCCTCGGCAACGGATACTTGTTCTTCACCGTCACCCGATTGAGCTCACGATAGTCAATGCAAAGTCTCATACTTCCATCCTTCTTTTAACGAAGAGCACAGGTGCACCCCAAGGTGAGAAACTAGGGCGAATAAAGCCCTTCTCAAGCAATTCCTGAATCTGTTCCTTCAATTCTTTCATCTCGGTAGAAGCAAGACGATACGGTGCCTTAGAGATAGGCACGGTACCTGGCAGCAACTCAATGCCGAACTCGACCTCTCGAACTGGCGGAATCCCAGTAACATCCTCCGGAAAAACGTCTGAATAGTCACGGACCACATCTACATCCTCCACTGATCTCAAAGACGGCTCTGCCACCGCAACCACACTAGCGAGAAATCCATGGCAACCCCTACGTAACAACTTCCTCGCACGTACGCAAGAGATGACGTGCGGAACTCCACTGTTGTGGGCTGCACGAAAAAGAATCGGATCCCCACTCAATGGCTTCAATGCTAGTGTCCACTCTCGAAAATTAATCGAAGCTCCATTGACTGTCAACCAGTCCATACCCAAAATAAGATCGAACCCCGTCATCGGCAAAACCACCAGATCAGCTCTAACCACAACCCCTTCAAACTCCAACTCCAACCCACTAATAATACTGGTGGTGGAAATAACCTCACCCGAAGGCACGGTAATATCGTATCCCGAGCTAGACACCTTGGGTCCAATACCTGCCCTCTCAACAAAAGACTGAGAGATAAAAGAGTGTGTCGCTCCAGAATCTAACAATGCAAAGGTCGCAACCCCTCTAATACTAATTTTTCCTGCACGCAAAAAATTTCCCAAACGGATATAGACTATACCAATAAGAATAATAATTCATCCCAGTTGCCAACAAAATCCATCTCAAATACGCAAATCCATAAATTCAGCAATTCCAATAAAGCTTAAGCATGCAGTTCTAAATCACAAGTACAAACGATAGCATAATTTCCCAAGCAAATCATTAACTAAACAACCCAAGAGTGGCGGCTAATCATAAATGAGAATTACCTGTGATAAGTGAAGTGTCGGGATCAGCCTCCTCAGCGTGCATCACAAACAGGCGCCCCGTCGTCTGCTTCCTCTGTGGGAAGTTCCTCGAAATATGGCCTGGATCCTTGCAGTAATAACACCCAATTGAACCCACCAAGCACTGACCAGAATGGGGCCTCTGAAACTGTCTGCAAAAAGGCAATCCTCCTGAGTTAGGGGTGCCTACCCCCCGCTGGCGCTGCTGCTGCTGTTGCCTGGGCTGACCCTGCGGCCTCTGCTGCTAAGGCTGCGGCGGTCTCGGAGGGTTTGGGCCCTTAGACGACCCAAGATAAGATCTCTTCGCAGGATGCTGCGAAGACTGTCCCCGAGATGGCTGCTGGAAATGCCTCTTCCTCTGATACTCGGCCTGCATCTCCCTCCTCCCTGTCTCCGACCTATACGCCCTGTTCACCGCTGCCTTATATGTCGCCACATCGGCCATAAATACGTCATGCTTGATGTCGGGCCTCAAGCCGTCGGTGAAGTGTCGAAGCCTCTCTCTCTCATCCTCGGCTATCATGGGTACAAAGTGGCACCCACGCTCAAACTGCCTCACATACTCGGCCACAGAGCGGTCTCCCTGTCGAAGAGTCAGAAAATCGCGTACCAACCAACCTCGAACATCCTCCGTGAAGTACTTCTCAAATAACACGGTCCTGAAGTCCCTCCAAGTCATCCCCGCCACATCCAATCCAATCACGGCGCCCTCCCACCAAAGGGCTGCGTCATCTTTCAGCATGTAGATGGCGCAACGAACTCGGTCAGCATCCTGTATCCCCATATAAGCAAAAATCATCTCTAAGGATCGGATCCACTCCTCAGCAACTAACGGATCAGTGGTCCCTGCAAACTCCTTGGGATCCTGCTTGCAGAACCTCTCAGCAATGTCCTCCTCGCGAGTCCTCCTAGGCTGAACGGTCTGGTGCTCCAATAACCTAGTGATGCCTGCTAGCATGTCCACGCTAGCTCTCTCAAATGCTATAAGTGGCGGAGCTGGTGGCGGTGGAGGTGGCTCCCGCTGATCACCACCCTGGCCCACACCCTCGGGGTCCTCCTGTCTCAAAATGCGCCTCGGAGCCATACTGCAATTTCCAAAAATCCTCATGTAACCGTAATGCATAACTAAGTATTTAATTTAAACACTAATAAAATAACTTTCAGTGAAATTTAACTAATGGGTCTCAATCATAAACATAAACTTAAAACATTTAAACTCACAGACTGGCGATGCAATTTCTGAGCTCCACGTAGCAGGCTAGCTTACCCTCAAAGGACCATGTTCTGATACCAAGTTGAAACGACCGAAAACTCGAGGGATTTTTTTTTTTTAAAAAAAAAAACACCACATATATGCCCATACATATATGCGTCATTACTAAAAATAATTTTATTCCATGTGATATAATATATATAAATTGATTTAACTCTAGTAGTTTAAATTTGAATGATTTAAAATAAATGCTAGCGCGCGAAATACGATATCGCAAAATGCGGAAGTGCATAGTTTAAACATACCCAAACATAGTCAAATCGTAATGTGAGTGGTAAAACAGCAAACATGCACTGTAAAAAGTTCAATACAATCCTCAGAATAGACTCATAAAAGTGCGGAAATAAATACTGCAATGGTCACGCGCAAGCCAGCTAGCAATGGATGCTCAAAGGTCCTCGCCGCCAGTCGGGACCAAGTCATCAACTACTGAATCAAACTCACCTGCACCATTTAGATCTAGTGAGCCTAGAAGCCCAACATGCTCTATAATATACTTAACGAATACTACTAAATAAAACCACATGCAAGCACATGACGCATATAAAAATAACCTGAGAATTTTAATGCATGCATGAACGTAAAATCATATGAGTAATAATAAATCGTAACATAATCATATCATAATTTCATAACATAAATATGGCATGACATAATCATAAAATCTTTACTGTGGGTCATATTAGTGAAATGTGACCATAAACATAAGCGATTGATCAATCTATAACCAGCGTACGCGGCGGCGAGGTTCACCCAACCTTAACGCGGGGATTCCCTGCGCCTCTTATGCCACTTCACCCAACCTTAAAATGGGGATCCGTAGGCTCCTGAACATAATTGTCACAATTCACGTCAACTTCCCAAAAATTATTTTCTTTCACATGTCATTTACTTAACATTAAAATATATGCAGAGATCATGAATTAAAAAAAATATCAGTTTTTTCTTAAAATTTTGCCCGTAAATATATATTTAATTCATTTTCATAAAAATAATATTTATATCAAAATATATTTATACATCTATTAAATATATATTTACGGACTTTTTGGTTGGCACGACTGGTTCGAGCTGCTGCCCCTTAACTTAAGCCCTTAAACTAAGTCTGGCCCAATTACACTTGTTTAATTCCTCAAGCTCACTTTTATATCTTAAGCCCAAGTAATTATTTAACTTAAGTCCACATATACTTTAGGCCCAAATGATTATTTAACTTAAGTCCTACTAAAATATTTTCTAGGCCCAAATAAACTTACTCAAGCCCATTCATACTTCGGGTCCAAACATTCATTTGAACCCAAGTAATAATTAAGTCCAGTAATAACTAAAGCCCAAATAACCTAATTAATTAAGCCCAGCAATAAATTTAATTCTTTGGGCCCTATTGTAGACTTAAGCCCAGAACTAAAACTTAGACCCTAAACCTATTAGACCCGACCCGGACCAACCTAAGACCCGAACCCGACTCGGACTTGACCCATCACAGCCCAACCCTGCGTTCCTCCCCTCACGCTCGCCCTGCGCACAGTCCCTTACCCAGTCTTTCATCTCCCTGCTCCGGCCACCCCTGGCCGGAGCCGCGCCGGCAGGACCAACCCAAAGTCCTGTCGGTGCTCTCTGAACCAACCCAGTCTCAAAGCCCCTTCCAACGTGGCTCGACCGATAGCCATTACCAAAAACCCGAACCCACCTGATTTGTGTAACCACACCATCCCTTGCTCAACCACACCAGACTACGCCGCGATGAATCTCGATCCGGGAGTCTAGCTTAGCCCTTAACCAAGGAGCAGCCCCCCCCCCCCCTAATCCTCGAACCGTCTGTGAACCCCAAGCTCAAAACAGAAGCAGCAAACGCAAGAATGGAGATAAAAAAAAATGACTGTGATGCATAAATCGGGAAAACCAACACTAATCCACAATCAAATGCAATGAACACGTTTTAACCTCAAACACAACACATATATCGATCTAAATGGCAAAAGCAAAAAAAATTGAACATGCCTCAAACCGGAAAATAAAGGTATAGGAACGAAGCTCGCGACGTGACGATCGTTAAACCGTAAAAATCTTGGAAAATGAAGAAGATTTGCGTGGAGTGTGTGCAAGTGAAGGAGGCGGAAATGGAGCCCTGCTTCTATACAAGAACGGCGTGAGGGAAATTGGGTTTTAAATCGAGTCATGGGCTGGCTTCAAAACCCATAATTTTTTTTCCGTCCCAAAATGGCATAATTTCGAAATAAAATGATAGCCCAAATTAAAAATGCTCAAAAAGCCATTAAAATGATCCAATTAGGTGAAAAATGAATTTTAAAAATATTTATATATATAATACCTAAATTTTCCAATGAAATAAACCTTAAAATAATTATTTTATTCTAATGAAAATATTAATTATCCTAATTATGCATTACGGTCAATGAAATAGGAAATTCTAGGCGTTACAGTTTTTCCATTTTTTGATCCAATTTTTTCCTTGTTTTATCTCAAGCTCACATGTTTTGTTTTGTTCTTTCTTTAATAATTTTTTTAAAAAAATATTTATTTATTCAAATAATTAAATTATATGAGTGTACATGAAAATTATGGGGTTTTTTAAAAAATTAATATAAAAATAAAAATAATTTATAAAAATATACCAACATGTGAAAAGTTGTAGAAATATGACAATCCGGGACAGAATGTCCCGGATTCAGCAGGTGGTACTGCTGAATCCGGGACATTCTGTCCCGGATTTAAATGTCTTTTCTTTTTTCTTTTTTTTTTTGTTAAATAAATTTTTTATTTCCCTTGAAAATTAGTTTTTTTTTTTAATTTGAGATACGCTAATATAAATGGCTTTTCGACAACATCAAAAAAGGAAAGAAATTGGTGTTTTGCTTTAGTTAATTAGTTTATTTATTCAACGTAAACATATTTAATTAAAAGATATCATAATAAAAAACTAATATTTTGTCTATTTAATACAAATAATATTAAAGTTAAAAAAATATGGTTCGAAATATTTAATTAACAAATCAAACATTTTAAAGACTTTTTTCCTTAAATAATTACCATGTAATGAACGCTATATCATTTAATAATTGCTCGTAAGTTTCATAAATTAACTAAGTGACAAAATTTCTGAAATAAATAGAGTTAGTTTTATTTATTACATTATTATTAAAATATTAATAGTGTATTATTATTGCTAATATGCATAAAAAAAAGTTATAGTTATTTAGTGATAGACAAAAACTCCTCTGAGACGGTCTCAAGTATCATTTTTTTTGAGACGGAACTCTTATATGTTTTATCTATTAAAAATATTACATTTTATGACAAAAATATTACATATTATTATCATTGTTCTAAAAGGCGACGCCTAGGCTGTTGTCCACGGCCTCGTTTTTTTGATAGGCTATGCCTCTAGCCGTTTTCCGCCTAATCTTTCACCTAGGCACCGCCCAAAACCGCCTAGGAGCCGCCCAAGCCGCCTAGGCAGGAAGAAATCCGCCTAGACGGTTACTATTTTTTATAATAGAAAAATTAAAAATTAAAAACTAAAACAAGAGAAGTGACGCAAGAAACAAACACAGAAAGAACGAGAAGCTCATAAAAGAAAGTCAAGCAAAAAATTAAATCTCATATTTTATATAAAGACTTGATATCTATTGATATCTATGTTCTTGTTGTTGTTGTTATTATTATTATTATTATTAAAATTTTATAAAAATTTCGTATAAAAATTGAAAAACATAAGATATAAAAATTATATTTAATAGTAAAACCCATAAATATACCTTATTTAGGCTTTATAAAAAAACCGCCTAGGCGCTAGGCGGTGGGTCGCCGCCCGCCTACCGCCTAGAATTTTTTAGAACATTGATTATTATAAATATGGATAGAGTTGAACCGTCCAACAGGAGTGTTACTCTTAATGATATTGTTAATATGGTTTTATTTCATAAATTAAAATATAAAGAATTATAAATTCAATTTTTCAAAAAACAAGTAGGTAGTTTAATTACAAATATTTCTCATAAAATAAAGATACGACGCAAAAATAAATAAAAAGTAAATTACAATTTTTAACAATATTAATATATATAAAATTATTATATTTATATATATATATATATAAAAATAAAATTGTACTTAAAAAACATTAAATGAATTATTATCAAAAAAATATACAATTAATAATGATATTATTTAGTGATATTATTAATATGGTTTTATTTATAAATTAAATGCATTGTTGACTAGTAAAATTTTAATACGCATTGATTAAAATTAGCAATAATGAACATTTGAACTATTTAAAATATAAATAAACAAAATTAATTAAATCATACGGTTGAAAGAAAAAAATGACAAATTTGAATTTTTCTTAAATACTAAATATTTTATTTTGATAATAATAATAATTATTTTATTTTAATATTAAAATTTAATAATATTTATATTTTATCTCAAATTTTAATATGATATACGATATTAACCAAAAAAATTTCAAAAAAAATATTGGATTGGAAAATTTTAAATGATATGACTTTCACTTAATGGTAATTATTTTAATTAAAAATCTTTAAAATATTTGCTTTGTTAATTATATTTTTTTGAAAGATTTTTTTTCCTTACATATTATTTGTATTAAATACACAAAATATTAATTTTTGTTATTATGATACCCTTTAATTTTTTTTTGACGGGTATGATACCCTTTAATTAAATGTGTCGGTCAACTTATTTTTATTTTATTTTACAAACAATATGGATAATAATAATAATAATAATATGGAATTATTATTATTGTAATATGAAAAATTCTTGAATTTTGTTACGCAAAATTCGAGAATTTGTGTGTGTATTTTTATATATTTCAAATTTTTTTTAAATAATTTAAGTATGGGTTAATTTAAATTATTTTTTACTGCAGGATTAATTTAATTTTTGAAACAATGAAGGTGATAAAAAAATCATCTAGCATGCTTACCCTTCTTTATGTACCGAAAAGCCATTTAACATATTTGATTTTAAAAAAAACCATTTAACATATTAAAAAAAATGCCATTTAACCAAATTAAAAAAAAAATAAAACATTTGAATCTGGGACTTTTGTCCCGGATTTAGCAGGTTCTCTGCCACCTCTGCCATGGTGACAGAGCACCTGCTAAATCCGGGACAGAAAGTCCCGGATAGTTATATTTTTATAAACTTTTGAAATTTGATATATTTTTATAATTGTTTTTAATTTTTATATTAATTTTAAAAAAATCCCAAAATTATGTACGATGGTTACCGTTAAAATATTAAGTTTTGATGATAACAAACAATAATTCATTGTTGTAGATCTTGTTGTCGTAATTTTGTAAAACAGGTTATCGAACGATTGCTTTGAAGATCACTCGCTCGGTCATGTGAAGTCACTCGTCTGGTCACATCTAAAACTGGAACTCAGGTCTTAAACAAAAATTTACTCGACTGGCCACCATAACAAGATCTACTCGTCTGTCTGTTCTATACAATTCTCGATCGTTCGCCATTATAAGCATATCTTTCACAACGGTTTAAGGAATGTATTCTGATTCAAGCTACACTATGATCAGAGTTGTCTTTCACTTTTTATAAAAGTATATTGTCAAGACATGCACAGCCATCCAGAAATCAAGAAAATCAGAATGTTTTCCTGAAATTCTCACTGATGAGCGTATGATCAAATTACCGTCATTATGTGAGTTTGTTTCTGCGTTTTCTTGCGATTTCTAGCTATTCTTGGTTGTTATAGGTTATATTCGAAGCCTAGTACTTAAATCGATGGTTTCTGGAGTACACATAGGTACTAGTCTGTCTTCAATTCTCTCACGCCAACAAATTTGCAGGTCTGAGAAAAGAAGATAAATAATGAGTCGGAGTTTGGGAATTCCGATGAAGTTGCTGCATGAGGCGTCAGGCCACATTGTGACGTGTGCGAGGATAATTGGAATTGCCAGCTTGAAAACATCACTTACACTGTCAAGGTTCGTTTTTGTTGAATTCGCGATTTTGTAATTAGAATTCATAGCTTTTTCCACATCTCTCTGTTTTTTTATTGCGATGTTGATGTTAAACTCCTAGAGAGATGTAAAATTGATTAATTGAGTTAGTTCTTATGCGAGTGTTTCTGGTATATTTGTAAAAAAATCCCTAACAGTAACAGTGCACTGAGCCTGAATTCTCAATGAGGCGCAGACATTGCTTCTTGATAGGAGCAATGGCTCTTTGATGATGCATATGTCTTAACTATGAACCTAAAAAATTGTTGGGCTTTATGGTAGTGTTCTTGTGTAAAGGGCATGAATGCCTTTGTCTTTTGTTAATGGAAAATGTCTTCTTAGCTTTTGAAAGGTGGAAAAATAGACGTTGAATAACTTTGGGGATTTCCTGTCATGTGGCTCCCAGATATGTCTTCTCTTTTACAAAAAATAAAAATTATGATGGTGTTTAATATCATTTAGAAAGAAGAAATTTTAGGTTAATTTAATGATTTCATTTTATTCATTTTTATGGATGTATGTATTGTTATTGCATAATGGTATGGATAAATATCTTAAAGTTTGGATGATTAAGACTGAGTTTTGGTTCCTCGACGGCCTCGTTTGGTTTATAATCGGTTGATTTAGAAGTGTATATTGTCTTTTTACCTGCAAATACTTTATGTGGTAAAATTTGGCTTCCTGAAATTTGCCTCACCCTGTCTGATAATATATTAAGAAAAGACACAACACAAAGATGAATTGTAGCTTTTCCATGTGTTATATAAAATATTTTACATAATGAACAAGTGAAAATGGTCCATCACGAGGTTGTCTGGTTTTGAATTCGTTGCTTGACTGGATTTTGGATGTAGTCTCTATTATTTGATAGCAATAGGTTGTTTTATATGTTGTATATGCTGAAGAAAGTCATTCATGTAAGCACAATTTCCACCACACGATTAAAAGCGAGCCAAGAGTTGAACTCTTTTTTCTTTAAGACAAATTTTGCCCCGCCTAGGTGTTAACGGGATTGTGCAAAGTGTCTCCTAAGATAGAACGCTTCCCAACTTTGAGTAGCAGCACTACAGACTCAAAGAACTTCGAACAGAAGTGCTTTAAGAGAACTCAGACTCGATATGAGTATGCAAGAGAGAAGAAAGGAAATCTGAATGAGCGATTTGGAATGAATGCAGGGGCCATCTATTTATAGATGTTGGACGGCTGCCTCGGACGGTTGCATCCCTTCGATGCATGCATGGCCGAAAAGTTGCAATGGTTCGGTCTGAAGAGATGCACTGGTTCGAGCCCAAAAGTCACGTCCGTTCACAAGGAAAGATGCATTGATTCGGATGAAGGGACACACTGTTTTGGCATGCACTGTTCTGACATGCAAAATAAATATTTAATTTATTTGTCTAAAAATTTAAACATGTGCCAAGCCAAGCCCAAGCCCGTGGCCGTGCCGTGCCGTGCCGAGCCGAGCCGAGCCGAGCCGGCCGGCCGGCTGGTCGGACGGCGGCGGCGCGCGCGCGTGTGTGGCTAATGGTTCGAACCTAGCCTAGACTAGGTCCGCTTCCTTTAACAAACATGGGTATCCCTTGGGACCCCAACCCATTGTTCAAACTTGGGCATTATATATTGTCATCCTTTCCCTTATTTTACCAATGTGGGACAATGAGCATTTATCTCATTCACCACTTTCCAACACATTTTCCAACAATCCCCCACATGAATGTGATTTATGCGAATATGTATGCAGATGCTAAAACAGAGTTTCTTACGAAAAATTATTGCATGGGGAGAGGTAGCTTGCGGCTTTGAACCTTCCTTAGTGAAATATTAAAGAATTTACTAGGATGCCTAGTGAACGTGATGTCTTGAACTATTCAGCCGTTGATGTAAACCAAGACAACAGTATTCACACAATAATTTTTCTCACACTTTATTTGTTCTCATGATTTTTTCCGTTTTGGCCCTGGACAACATCTTGGATTCTTAAGTGTTTCGTTGAAGCGGCCCGTCTTCACACTTAAATAGGTGACCTCCTAGTATATGAGTATCCTGTCATACCCTATTTCATAAAGAAATATAGGAATCATTAAAAGTTTTGTTAAAACTTAACCTCACTACTTGCACAGGTTGCACTTTTATCCTAGGAATGAGAATAGAACAAAGTTCTGAGTGCACGTGAACGTTCATAACTTGATTGTTCCATTGAACCAAGATCTTGGGATCTCCAATCTACAAGGTTGGGTTTCCGCTATGAATATTCTTTAATTTTGTAGGTTTTAATCCCATTCCTCTTGATAAGCAGTTAACTTGATCTCGTCCTAAACCTTTTGTCAACGGATCGGCTAAGTTATCTTTTTATTTTACATAATCAACTGCGATAACTCCATTTGAGATCAACTGCCTAATGGTATTATGTCTTCGACGTATGTGTCTTGACTTACCATTATACATACTACTTTGTGCTCTACCAATAGCAGCTTGACTATCGCAATGTATCATAATTGCTGGCACTGGTTTCATCCAACACGGAATATCTTCTAGGAAATTACGAAGCCATTCCGCTTCTTCTCCCGCTTTGTCTAGAGCTATGAATTCCGATTTCATAGTTGAACGAGCTATACACGTTTTTTTAGAGGATTTCCGTGACACAGCTCCTCCACCGATGGTGAACACATATCCACTTGTGGACTTAGAGTCTTTTGTGTCGGATATCCAATTTGCATCACAGTATCCTTCTAGTACGGAAGGATATGTGCTATAATGTAATCCATAGTCCATTGAGTACTTTAAGTATTTAAACACTCTTTCTAATGCTTTCCAATGATCATGACTAGGATTACTTGTAAATCTACTCAATTTATTTATTGAGTATGCAATATCAGGACGAGTACAATTTGTAATATACATTAGACTCCCAATTATCCTTGCATATTGCTGTTGAGATACGGGTTCACCTCGATTTTTGGATAAATGTAAACTTAAATCCACGGGTGATCTTAACGGTGTGACGTCATATGTGTTGAATTTCCTAAGTACTTTCTCAATATAATGAGATTGTGTTAGGACAATTCCTTCAGGCGCTTTTACAATCTTAATTCCTAAGATAACGTCTGCTTCTCCCATATCTTTCATATCAAAATGTTTTGTCAACATTTTCTTAGTTTTCATGATTATATCATGATTACTACCCATTATGAGCATGTCGTCTACATATAGACAAACAATTACATATGAGTCATGTGTGCCTTTTATATAAACACATTTATCACACTCATTAATCTTGAATCCATTTGACATCATTGTTTTGTCAAATTTTTCATGCCATTGTTTAGGAGCTTGTTTTAGCCCATACAATGATTTAATGAGTCGACACACTTTTCTTTCTTGACCGGGAGCAATGAATCCTTCAGGTTGTGCCATATATATTTCTTCCTCTAACTCACCATTTAAAAAGGCCGTTTTAACATCCATTTGATGTATTTCGAGATTATTTAAAGCAGCAATTGCTATAAGTACTCGAATAGACGTTATTCTTGTAACAGGTGAATATGTGTCGAAGAAATCCAACCCTTCTTTTTGTCTAAATCCTTTGGCCACTAACCTTGCTTTGTATTTTTCAACAGATCCATCAGCTTTGTATTTTCTTTTTAGGATCCATTTGCATCCTAAAGGTTTGCTTCCCGGTGGGAGATCTACTAACTCCCAAGTATGATTTTGCATGATGGAATCTATTTCACTTTTTATGGCCTCTTTCCAAAGTGGAGCATCAGGACTGGATAGCGCTTCACTTAAAGTCCTTGGATCATTTTCTATAGCATAACTTAGAAAATCAGGACCAAAAGTTTTAGCTATCTTAGCTCTCTTACTACGCCTTAGTTCTTCGTTTTCATGAGTTTTCTCATTTGTAGATTCATGAGCTCGTTTAATAGAACTCGTTTCTTTCTCTTCCTTAGAAGGAAAGATGTTCTCAAAAAATGCAGCATTCCTTGATTCAATAATTGTATTTTCATGTATATCAGGAATCACTGACTTGTGCACTAGGAATCTATATGCACTACTGTTGTTTGCATATCCAATGAAGATGCAATCTACAGTCTTAGGTCCAATCTTCACTTGTTTTGGCTTTGGTATTTCTACTTTCACCAAACACCCCCACACTTTCAAGTATTTGTATGAAGGCTTATGTCCTTTCCACAATTCGTAAGGAGTTTCATCCTTCTTTTTATGTGGAATTTTGTTAAGTATATGATTTGCCGAAAGTATTGCTTCCCCCCACAAGTTTTGGGGAAGTCGAGAACTTATTAGCATGGCATTCATCATTTCTTTCAGAGTACGGTTTTTCCTTTCCGCAATGCCATTAGATTGTGGTGAATAAGGAGCAGTTGTTTGATGAATAATGCCAGATTCATTGCAAAATTCTTCAAACGAAGCAACATATTCACCTCCTCTATCACTACGAATTTTCTTGATTTGTTTGCCTAATTGATTTTCGACTTCAGTCTTATAGGTCTTAAATGCTTCAAGATCTTCATCTTTGCTTCTTAAAAGAAACACATAGCAGAATCTTGTGCAATCATCTATGAATGTAATAAAGTACTTTTTCCCACCTCTAGTTTGTACAAACTTTAAATCACAAACATCGGTGTGAATTAGTTCTAGAGGTATTGTACTTCTTTCCACTGTGTGAAAAGGTAATTTAGTTAATTTAGCTTCAACACATACTTCACATTTATAGTTTGAATCAATCTTAGTCCTTGGAATAAGATTTAGTTTTTCAAGTTTTCGCAAAGTGTTGAAGTTAACATGTCCTAATCTAGTATGCCATAAATTAGAACATTCAATCAAGTAATTCAAAGCATTAACTTTATTACTTTCAAGATCACGAAGTACAGTCATTACATTCATTTTGAACAGTCCCTTTTCTATATATCCTTTTCCTAGGAACTGTCCATTTTTCATGATTACAACTTTGCCGGCTTCAAACACTATTCTAAATCCGGCCTTGACCAGTCTAGACCCCGATACAAGATTCTTTCTTATGTCCGGAACATGGAGGACATCGATGAGAGTAAGCTCTTTTCCCGAAGTCATCTTGATCACCACTTTGCCTAGTCCAACGATCTTAGAAGTAGCATTGTTACCCATATAGAGCTCTCTTCCACTTATAGGAGTATACTTCGAGAATAGATCCTTGTCAGCACAGACATGTCGTGTAGCTCCGGTGTCGATAAACCATTCTTTGGGATGATCAACCATGTTAGCCTCAAAGATTACTGCTGACAAATCTATCTCGGACAAATCAATAGGCACAGATTTGTGTAGGACCACATTTGCCCGGTATTGATTGTCCTTCTTCGGTAAGCGACAATCCTTGGCTTTGTGGTTCGACTTTCCACAGTTCCAGCATGTTCCTTTCCACTTCTTATTTTTCCCTTGCATCACATCTTTCCCAAACTTCTTCCTTTTCTTCATAGCATTCGGCTCTACCAAGTTTGCCTTTGCTTCCATCGGCATCTTACCAACTTTGATCTCCGCTTTACGATTGTCTTCTTCAATTCGCAGTCTGACAATCAAGTCTTCGAGCCCCATTTCCTTGCGTTTGTACTTTAAATAATTCTTGAACTTCTTCCATAAAGGTGGCAATTTCTCGATTAATGCAGCCACTTGGAAGGACTCGCTGATCATCATCCCTTCAGACATTATGTCATGTAGGATGATTTGGAACTTTTGCACTTGGCTAATCACCGTCTTGGCATCAACCATTTTAAACTCGAGAAACTTACCGACTACGAACTTCTTCGTGCCAGCATCCTCTGTCTTGTACTTTTTCTCTAAGGATTCCCACAGTTCCTTAGCAGTCTTGGTTGCAGAATATACACTATACAGCGTATTGTCCAACCCATTCAGTATGTAATTTCGGCACAAGAAGTCGCTGTGACACCATGCATCAAAGGCAGACCTTGTTTGTGTGTCAGCATCCGGTGCCGGAACAGCAACAGTTTCTTTCAAAAACCTTGCAAGATGAAGTGTTGTGAGGTAAAACAACATCTTCTGCTGCCATGTTTTGAAGTCAGAACCGGAGAACTTCTCAGGTCTCTCGGCATGTGCATTGGAAGCAGCAGGGGCCGTGACAACAGCCGGTGGCGGCGTAACAGGGGGTGGTGGTGGGGGCGGCGTCACAGGAGGAGTTGGAACAACAACCATGATCAAAAATTTGTCTTAAACTTGTAAGCACAATTTCCACCACGATTAAAAGCGAGCCAAGAGTTGAACTCTTTTTTCTTTAAGACAAATTTTGCCCCGCCTAGGTGCTAACGGGATTGTGCAAAGTGTCTCCCAAGATAGAACGCTTTCCAACTTTGAGTAGCAGCACAGCAGACTCAAAGAACTTCGAACAGAAGTGCTTTAAGAAAACTCAGACTCGATATGAGTATGCAAGAGAGAAGAAAGGAAATCTGAATGAGCGAGTTGGAATGAATGCAGGGGCCATCTATTTATAGATGTTGGACGGCTGCCTCGGACGGTTGCATCCCTTCGATGCATGCATGGCCGAAAAGTTGCAATGGTTTTATTTGTCTAAAAATTTAAACATGTGCCAAGCCCAAGCCCGTGGCCGTGCCGGCCGGACGGCGGCGCGCGTGTGGCTAATGGTTCGAACCTAGCCTAGACTAGGTCCGCTCCCTTTAACAAACATGGGTATCCCTTGGGACCCCAACCCATTGTTCAAACTTGGGCATTATATATTGTCATCATTTCCCTTATTTTACCAATGTGGGACAATGAGCATTTATCTCATTCACCACTTTCCAACACATTTTCCAACAATTCAAAACTTTGGACTCTGTAGTTGGTGCTGTTAAATGTATCAAACAACAAAATAAAGTTTCTTCCGGTGTCAATTGGTAGATGTTACTCGGTGGAGGAGTTTCAAGCTAATGGTACTTTCTGATGTATCTTTTCGTACTTTTTTTTTGTAAGACACTGCATTCAGTTGTACAAATAGAATGTCCTAGATGTACAAAAGTTGTGGTTGCGAAATATATCAATACATGAATTCCAAAGGATAGTGCAGAATAATTAGCGTCAAATAGCGTTAAGTTATCATAGACCTCCACTCAGTTAGCAACAAGTGGAATGGTGTTCATTCCTCATGTCTGATTGTGTCAATAGCATTTTCCGGTGCTTGGTGTTTATAGCATGATTTCTACATCAAATATAAAATCTATGTCCAATCTGTCTTTTCAAACGTTAGAATATACTCAAAACATTCCCTGCTAAAGTTTTAACCAAGCTCTTCTCATTCTTTTGTATGTTATGTTTGATTTTAATATTAATTTAATTTCCATGTACTACGGTTTTGGCACTTGGTATATTTAAAGACTCAACTTGGATGAATATTAATTAATTTAATAGTAATCTAGCTAGCTATATATTACGTGTTCATGTCATGTCATCATTTTATGGTTAAAAAAATTGTTTAAATTTATTTGAGATACATATATCCATGGTTAAGTTTCTCTATGTGAATAATTAATTAATTATATAAATATGTCGGTCAAATTATAATTATGATAATATGATTTGCATGTTTTTCTCCATGTTTTAATTTAGTCAATTTTATTGGAATATTGATGTGAAGATCAACACAAAAAAGTTTAGCATTTCTTGTTTACAGGTTTTTGCGAAAGGCGTTGATGCAGATACTGTCGTGTTAATGGCAGCTCGAGCATCTCGTACAGAAAATCAGGATTCCATAGACTCTGCTATGGTTGGGATGTTGGCTGACCCGAAGAAGATGAAAGAGTGGGTGCCCAGTGAGCCAACTTGTGGCTATGGGCTTTGATGACTCTTTGTATAAACAATCTTTTGTTTAATATTATTTACACTTTTATTAATGGCAATGACTTTATATTACTTCATATTGTTATATTGTGATATACTATTGTTGTTTTGATAAAGACCTTGAATATACTATAGTGTATGTAAGATGTGGTAGAACATGGGGATGTCTATCATGAAATACATCTTATAGTCACTGTATATTCTAAAACCGTTCCTAGTCGATTGAGCCGTCCGATAATAAGGATAAGGATCGCTCGAGTTTGAGACTAGCATTTGCGATGCGGAGTACCACGTTTCATTGGTAGGGAACATGGAGATGTTCGAAGCATGCAAATGGATATTCATATGATGAATAATCGAACTACCCTATCCGGACTTTCCAAGTGGTTATCACTTATCGAGTGGATAAAGTCCGCGGTTTTGGTTGTACACCATTAGTCCTTACGACTTGAAACATCATGGAGACTCTATATGCTAGTGCTGTGCTTTGACTCGTTTACCGACTCTATGGGGGTCATCAGGTGTCGAGATTGGGTACAGTTACGACACATATAGGAGTCAATGCATTGTTGTCAAGGATTCACAAAATACCTGCGAGTGTGGATATCCTATGCGATCTGAGGAGATATTAGTGTGACAAATCTCTGGCCAGAGTACTTGATGTGATTTAAGAAATGGTTTCTTAGTAGCACATGCGATGTCACTAATTTGATCTTCAAGATGTATTGCATAGTTATCGAATCTTGAGCGACTCTCGATATACCAATGGTTGTTGATTCGATCGGGATATTTGGATGAAGGGACCGTACTGTACGCTAACCAAAATCTACTGGTTCTTGTAGGCACTATCAGTGATACCTAGGGAATCATGGGGCGATGTTGCTAGGCGCTTTACCATGATTCGTTGGGCAAGTCGGAAAGTGTTGTTCCGAGTCACAAGGAGTTGTGAGCCCACGGCTAGCTGTATCCCTGAACCATTGAGGGTCACACAGTGTAATGGAGTTTTAATCCCCGTTGAGATAGTTAAATTTAAAGAGTTAAATTTAATGAACTAAGGAGTTGGACTTCTTAAATAAGAGTAAGGGAGTAGGATTTCCTAAAATGACATAGGGATGGACATTTTTGGAAACCACTGAATTCGGATTCAGGAAAATTTATTTTGACTTTAAAATGTGCAGAAATGGTTTCTGTGCACATTGGTGAAATCGGTTCATCAATCGGAGTCACGATGAATTTTATATTAATTTCTGAACGTGCGGGCTTTGCTTGTCGGGCCCTAACTTATGATTAATGGGCCCTAAGGTGTTAGTGGCCTGCATTATAAATAATTTATTGCAGTACAGAAATTAGACACAACAGCTCATTATTTTTGAGAAGCAAAAATCGAAAACCCTAGCCTCTCAAAGTAATAATCGGCCGACCCCTCCCATACTCTGCCCGAGAAATTCCGGTCTGTGATTTCGAATTGCAGTCAGGAATAACGAATCAGATTCGTTTAATCTCTTCGCAGAAAACTTCTGATAGATTTTCTAGTGCAATCTATCAGAGGGATTTAAACCCCATTCGTGGACCTGATTGAAGGAGTTCATCAGTTCCTGGGAGATACAAGAAGCGCAGAGAAATCTGTGTGGTGTCCATTAATCTCGCTTCGAGATTGAAGGTAAAATTTAATTAATTGTTATTTGAATTTTACACACACAATAATTTAATCGTTGAATGGTTGATACCCACACCATGGAATTGTTCCATGATAAAAATTTTAAACTTCCGCTGCACCGGGTATCAATCGTGATTGATCTGACCGCCAGTTTTCCAACAGAAGATAACTCTCTTCTAGTTTATAAGTCTTAACATGTGATAACTCATAACCATTTCTTTTTCCACTTTCTTGAATTGTTGTCTTGAAACAGGCACGTGCTGGAATATGAAAAGTACACTTCCTTCCTTTTAACCCTACAGAAAAGCGTACAACACTGGCTTCCTTAGATGGTGAAGGTAATATGCACAGGGTCAGTAAAGGTGCACCTGAGCAGGTACAATCTACTTTTTTATGTGGTTTATTTATTTATTAATTCCATGTTGATCCTTAGTTTTTTTTTTATTGCAAATATGGATTTTAGATTCTAAATCTTGCACACAATAAGTATGACATAGAGGGAAGGGTGCATGCTGTGATTGACAAGTTTGCAGAACAAGGATTAAGATCACTTGTAGTGGCGCGTTTCAATGTGAAGGTTATATTTGTCTATCTTGCGCGTGCGGGCTTGGTTAAATGTTTAACTATTGTTGTTGTGGTATGCTCATTCTATTTCTATCAGTATCTGTTTTCTTTAAAAAAATAATAATTTCTTTAAATATCTGCTCTATGCTGAGGCTGAGTGAAGCATAACCATCACTTCGTTTCTAGATCTCTCTGTTTCTCCTCTCTTCTTGCATTCCCTTAGCTCTGTTATATCACCCACAAGTTTGAACTTCCAAGGCAATTTTTATTCTTGTTTTTTTCAGGATCTGCTGGAAGCGTTGGATCAACTGGAGGAGGGACTGAAAGATAACATCAAGAAGCTTAGTTCTTTTGATAGGTACAAGAAGGAAGTCCTCCTTGGACACCTTGATTGGTCTCCTATGCAGAAATATCATATATTCTGGCGGGACAACATTACAAACTTTTAAGAACATGATTTTAAGGTTTGTTATTGCAAATTCTTTGGCCGGATTGCTGATTTTTCTTGACTTGGGACTTGTTTCAAGTGATACTGGTTTTTTGTTGCACTAAAAGAAATAAGTGTTATTTTTAGATGAGTTTTTATTGCCGGGGTATTTGTGAGTATATGATGATATTTTGTGTGAAAATACTACTCTGTATAGTAAGACGAACCCGATTCAACAATTTGAAATTTTCATTTTTTTGTTGAAACATGGACTGCGTATTTTTTCTTGCACCTTTTGTGTGTTTCTCAATTTTTTAATTTGAAACGTTGCTACAGATCTTGAGGGTCCTGATCATAATTTTGGATACATCTATATATTTGGCATTTGTGAGTATATGATGAGTTTATTGTTCATTGTCCATTTTTCTTGTAGTGAGAGCTTCTCGAGGTGATGGCTGGCTCTACGAGAGGGTGGACAAAGTACATGACAGAATGTGTTTGGGTTTTGCGTGTTAAGTTCAGAATATGATTTTCATCCATTTACTTGTACAGTTCTAAGCTTTGTTCATGCCTCTGGTCCTTACTTTCTGAACTTTTTTGTATTTTTTAGTAGTGTGCATTGCATTAGAATTTAATTTCGAGTGATTTGTAATACTAAAAAAATTGTATATTAAATTTTATTTTTGAAATTATAAATTTTGATTTATTTATCATATTGAAATTTTTATATTATTTCTTATTATTTTTTTGTTTTTATATGGAAAACGACAACGGATAAAATCCGTTGTCGTAGAGATCTAAAACTGTTGTAACTGATGGCATTGTTAAAAGCGCACTCCTACGACAACGGATAAAATCCGTTGTCATTTCTCTCAAAGACAACGGGTTTGTGTCTACGACAATGGATAAAATCCGTTGTTTTTGCCATCAAAGACAACGGATTTTATATGTTGTTTTTGAGGGAAACGACAATGGATTTTATCCGTTGTCGTAGGGGCGTACTTTTAACAACACCATCAGTTACGACAGTTTTTAACCACTACGACGACGGATAAAATCCGTTGTCTTTTTGCGTTTTTCTTGTAGCAAAAGAATGTTTGCGACTGTTGTCTTCCTGATTTGGAAAGAGTCAAATCTGGCGTTTATTATAGCGTACTAAATTTGAAGTAAAGACAACTGATGGGCATGTTTGTGTTGCATATTTTATTATCATTTTATTGTCATTGTGCGTGCATTCATTTGTTTTAATTAAGTTTTTGTTGGTATTTCATGTATCGCATCTACATTACATTCTCCCGTGTTTATTGTATAGGACGTATCGTTTTGTCGAGGAAAAGATGGAAAAGCTTTTGCACGAGAATGAATTACGGAGCAGCAATGATCAGAAAATCATATTTAATTTTAAAGAAGTCCAAATCCAATCTCCACCATCCAGAATGAAATTCAAGATGTTTTGAAGCTGCTGTCCAAATTTCAGCTCAATCCGACGGCTAGATCTCCGGATATAAAGTTTTCAAAAGCGCTGCTCGCTGGGAGAAAAGTTGCTCGCTCGATCCGCAACATCTTGCAGATCGAGCGGGCGCATGATTTGAAAAACAGTAGGTTGTGAATTTCTGCTCGCTCGATCCGCAACATTTTACCGATCGAGCGAGCGAGATGGAATGTCGGGAATTTATATTTTAAATAGGAAACTTTCTTGGGGAGGACTCTATACTTTAAATACCATCTAGAACTCGAAAAGAGATGACTCTAGACGGCTTGGAATGCGAAGAACGCTCTGGCGGCTAGGTTTTATCTTTCCAATTCTTAGATTTAGTTTCTTCTTCAATTCTTTCTTAGTTTTTGTACTTGGTTGAGGAAGACGAACCCTTGAGTTATTTTATTTGTGAGATTCAGATTTTCATTGTTTGATTTTTATCGAGTATCAAGAGTTGTTCTGATTTATTTGATGCTTGTGTGTTTGATTATTAGATTGATCACATGATAATTATTTCGTACAATCTACCGCTAAATTAGAATTCAAATCCGTAATTGTTTGAACCATCTAATTTGTGAAGCAACTGCGTTTAATATTTTCTGCTGTTGAATTTGTTAAATCGTAGGAACAACTATTGACTAGGCTAAATACAACCGCTGGTGTTTGTGTTGTCTAGCTTCATCAGTTTCACTCATTTGAATGCTACCGTGAGTTTAAATCTAGATTGCTGTTATCGGGTTAATTTATTGGTAAGGGTTAATTTAGAATGCTGTTTTCTAATTAACTAAAATTAAGGTGAAACAGGAATTTGATTTCCAATGATGAATATTCGATGTGAATTAATTATTTTTAGAGAATCGATGATCGAGTGAATGATTTCAAGGGTGTAGTCGACCGATACCAAGTCTCGTTATTTATTTGATCTTTCTTATTTTAATTCTTGCATCGTAGTTGATAAAATTCCCAAATCCCCATTTATTTATTTCTAGTATTTTTAATAACACAAATAAATTTCACTTTCCTCGTGGGAACGATCCCTACTCTCGCTACTACATGTTTATTTAGTTAATCTGAGTTGGGTTAATTTGGGCGTGATACGACTAAGCGTTACCAAATTTTGGCGCCGTTGCCGGGGAAAGGCGTTTGATTTATTTGTGTTTTTGTTTTTGTTTTTTTTATTTTTATTATTCCTCCTAGTGCTATTTTGGTTTGTTCGTGCGTGCAGGTGAATCTTCGGAACAAGAAAAATTTCCATACGACCCAGAGATAGAAAGAAATTTTCTTAGGCGAAAGGGGATTCTTGTGGTGTAATACTTCGAGATGTCAATGTTGGAATATCGTGTTCAGATCAATTAAGAATTGATACCCGGTGCAGCGAAAGTTTTAAAAATTTTATATGGAACGATTCCATATGTGGGTATCAAAACTTTTACGATTAAATTGTGCAAGTAAAAATAAAATCACAATTAAATTTTTACCTTGGAATCTCGAAGCGAGATTTTGGACACCAACAGAATTTAATCTGCTCTTGTTGTATATCCCTGGAACTGATGACCGAACAATTCTTCAATCAGGTCCACGAACAGAAATCGAATCCCTCTGATAGATTGCACTAGAAAATCTATCAGAAGTTTCTACGAAGAGAATTAACGAATTTGATCTGTTAAACCAGACTGCAAATTTCAAAAATTGCAGACTGGATTTTCGAGACAGAGTAGGGAGAGGGGGCGGCCGAAAACCCTAGGGAGACTCTCTCTAGGTTTTCGAAATTATGGCTTGTGTTGTTTTAATTTATGCACTGCAATAACTTATTTATAATGTGGGCTGCTAACAGCTTAGGGCCCATTAGCCATAAGTTCAAGCCTGACAAGCAAAACCCGCATGTTCAGAAATTAATATAAAATTCATCGTGACTCAGATTGATAAACCAATTTCACCAATGTGTACAGAAACCATTTCTGCATCTTTTATAGTCAAGATAAATTTTCTGAATCCGAATTCAGTGATTTCCAAAAATGTCCATCACTATGTCATTTTAGGAAATCTTACTCCCTCTACTCTTAAATAAGAAGTGCCACTTCTTTATTCATTAAATTTAACTCTTTAAATTTAATTATCTCAACGAGGATTAGAAATTCATTACTTGTGTAACCCTCAATGGTTCAGGAATACAGCTAGCCGTGGGCTCACAACTCCTTGTGACTCGGAACAACAATTTCCGACTTACCCATCGAATCATGGTAAGAGCGTCTAGCAACATCGCCCCATGATTCCCTAGGTATTACTGATAGTTCCTGCAAGAACCAGTAGATTTTGGTTAGCGTACAGTACGGTCCCTTCATCCACATATCCCGATCGAATCAACAACCATTGGTACATCGAGAGTCGTTCGAGATTCGATAACTATGCATAACATCTTGAAGATCAAATAGTGACATCGCATGTGTTACTAGGATAACCCATTAACCTAAAACACATCATGTACTCTGGCCAGAGATTTGTCACACTAATATCTCCTCAGATCGCATAGGATATCCACACTCGCAAGTATGTGGCGAATCCTTGACAACAAAGCATCAACTCCTATATGTGTTGTAACTGCACCCAATCCCGACACCTGATGACCCCAATAGAGTCGGTAAACGAGTCAAAGTACAGTACTAGCATATAGAGTCTCAATGATGTTTCAAGTAATAAGGACTAATGGTGTACAACCAAAACCGCGGACTTTATCCACTCGATAAGTGATAACCACTTGGAAAGTCCGAATAGGGTAGTTCGATCATTCATCATATGAATATCCATTTGCATGCTTTGAACATCTCTATGTTCCATACCAATGAAACGTGGTACTCGGCATCGCAAATGCTAGTCTCAATCTCGAGCGATCCTTATCCTTATTATCGGACGGCTCAATTGACTAGGAACAGTTTAGAATATACAGTGACTATAAGATTGTGTTTCATGATAGCCATCACCATGTGCTACCACATCTTACATACACTATAGTATATTCAAGGTCTTTATCAAAACAACAATAGTATATCACAATATAACAATATGAAGGAAGATAAAGTCAATGCCATGATAAAAGTGTAAATTATATTTAAACAAAAGATTGTTTACATAAAGAGTCATCAAAGCCCTAAGCCACAAGTTGGCTATCCGGGCACCCACTCTTTCAATCTCCCACTTGCCCTATGAGCCAACTAGTCATACTACGTAATCCCATTGCTTCGCGATGTTTGTCAAACAATGGTCCTGGCAAGGGCTTAGTAAGCGGATCAGCGATATTGTCTGCAGAGGCCACTCTTTCGATAGTGATGTCTCCTCTTTCCACAATCTCCCGGATGATGTGGTATTTCCTCAGTACGTGTTTGGACTTCTGATGAGACCTTGGTTCCTTTGCCTGAGCAACGGCACCCGTGTTGTCACAGTACACCGGGACTGGACCAACAGCTTCAGGAATTACACCCAACTCTTGGATGAATTTCCTTATCCAAACCGCCTCTTTAGCAGCAGCTGATGCTGCTATGTATTCTACCTCAGTGGTGGAATCCGCTGTGGTGTCTTGCTTGGAACTCTTCCAAGAGACAGCACTGCCATTGAGCACGAATACAAATCCAGAGGTTGATTTCGAGTCATCCACGTCACATTGGAAGCTAGAGTCGGTGTAGCCTTCCAACTTCAATTCTCTTCCTCCATAAACCATGAATACATTCTTAGTCCTTCGCAAGTACTTAAGAATATCCTTCACAGCTTTCCAATGCATTTGACCGAGATTGGCTTGATATCTGCTCGTGACGCTCAGAGCATAGGCCACATCCGGTCTGGTAGATATCATCCCATACATGATACTACCAATGGCTGACGCATATGGTATGTGTGTCATCTTCTCTATCTCTTCATCAGTCTTAGGACACATAGACTTGGATAGAGAAACTCCATGACACATAGGTAGATGTCCTCTCTTGGACCCATCCATTGAAAACCTTTTCAATATGGTGTCGATGTAGGTTGATTGAGTAAGTCCTATCATTCTCTTAGATCTATCTCTATAGATCTGTATCCCTAGAATATAGGAGGCCTCACCCAAATCCTTCATCGAGAATCTACCTGATAACCATATCTTTGTTGACTGCAACTTCCCTACGTCATTCCCCATGAGTAGAATGTCATCAACATAAAGTACTAAGAATGTTACCGCATCCTTAACTACTTTCTTGTACACGCATGGTTCCTCCGGGTTCTTGATAAAACCAAAATCCTTTATTGTTTCATCAAATTTCTGGTTCCAAATTCTTGATGCTTGTTTGAGACCATAAATTGATCTCTGAAGCTTGCATACCTTATGCTCACTTCCCATGGATGAGTATCCCTCAGGCTGCATCATATAGATCTTTTCCTTAATGTTTCCATTAAGAAAGCAGTCTTTACATCCATTTTCCATATCTCATAGTCATACCATGCTGCTATGGCAATAAGGATTCTTATGGACTTGAACATTGCGACTGGTGAAAAGGTTTCATCATAGTCAACTCCTTGTCTTTGAGTATAACCTTTTGCCACCAATCGTGCTTTGTAGGTCAATACCTTTCCGTCAGGCCCAAGCTTTCTCTTATAGATCCATTTGCACCCTATTGGAACAAATCCATCGGGAGGATCTACTAAAGACCAAACTTGGTTAGTATGCATCGAGTCTATTTCCGATTGCATAGCTTCAAGCCATAAATTTGAATCCGCATCAGAAATTGCTTCCTTGAAGTTTCTTGGATCACATCCAATGTCGGGTTCACTTTGATCCCCTTCAAGAAGAAGACCATATCTAATAGGAGGCCTAGAAGTCCTCTCGGATCTCCTAGCAATAGGCGTGTCTTGTGATGAATCTTGAGGTGTAGGATCGTTATTTTGTACCTCGGGTTCTTCTCGAATTTCTTCGAGTTCCATCATCTTGACTTTCTTATCCAATAAGAACTCCTTCTCCAAGAAGGTGGCATTCCTTGAAACAAACACTTTTGTTTCATTAGGATGATAGAAATAATATCCAATTGAATTCTTCGGATACCCCACAAAATAACATAAGGAGGATCGACTATCCAACTTATCTCCCACTGTCTGCTTCACGTAAGCAGGACATCCCCAAATCCTCAAGTACGAATACTTAGGAGCTTTTCCATTCCATAACTCGTATGTTGTTTTATCTACTGCTTTAGTGTAGATGTTGTTTAACAACAATACCGCTGTTTCAAGCGCGTAGCCCCAAAATGAAGGTGGAAGCTCAGTGAAGCTCATCATGGATCGAACCATGTCCAACAAAGTTCGATTGCGACGCTCCGAGACACCATTCAGCTGAGGTGTCATAGGAGGAGTCCACTGAGAGAGAATCCCATTCTCTTTTAGATAGTCCAAAAACTCGGTACTTAAGTATTCTCCACCTCGATCCGATCGAAGTGCTTTAATACTTTTACCTTGCATGTTTTCTACTTCAGCCTTGAATTTTTTGAACCTTTCAAATGCTTCAGACTTATATTTCATTAAATATAAATATCCATACCTTGAATAATCATCAGTAAAGGTAATGAAGTAGGTGTTTCCATATTTAGTACCAATCCTAAATGGACAGCAAACATCCGTATGGATCAAATCCAATGGGTTTTGGCTACGCTCAGGCTTCCCTTTGAAAGGAGATTTAGTCATTTTTCCTTTTAGGCAGGACTCACAGGTAGGTAGAGAGTTAATATCAGACATATCAAACATGCCCTCTCCCACTAGCTTGTTCATCCTCCTTGAGGAAATATGACCTAGCCTAGCATGCCAAAGGTTTGCCGGGTTTTGACTATCGTTTTTCCTTTTATTTGTTGTTACCGGTTTATCAACATAATTAATTGAAACGTCTTTTAATTTTAAGCTATATAGATCGTTTTCAAATTGTCCATTTCCAATCAAACATTCATTCTTGTAAATATTGCAAATCCCATTCACAAAATTGCAAGAAAAACCATCTCTATCAAGCATAGAAATAGAAATAATGTTTTTGACCAAATCCGGAACATATAAAACATCTTTCAAAAATAACTTAAAATTATTCTGCAAAATTAAATAAATGTCTCCAATAGCTTTGGCTTCGACTCTTGAACCATTCCCGAGCCTTAGCTGGGTCTCACCCATCCTTAGCTTACGACTTCTTGTCATCACCTGCAAATCATTGCAAATGTGAGATCCACATCCGGTATCCAATACCCAAGAAGAAGTATTAAGCGAAACATTTATTTCAATGTAAAACATACCCTTTGCAGTTCGCAACTGTTCGAGGTATTCCTTGCAGTTACGTTTCCAATGACCGGGTTTCTTGCAGTAATGACAAACGTCTTCATCTTTTATTCCAATTGAAGCCTTAGCCTTTCCCTTCTTATTTGGTACAATCTTCTTGGGCGGGGCAGAACGTTTCTTACCCTTTCCACTTGGTCCTTTCTTAGAGTTAGAAGAGGAGCCAACCAAGAATACCGATTTATCCTTCTTTAATGTGGTTTCATAAGTCACAAGCATATTGACCATCTCTTCAAGGGTGGCCTGTATCTTGTTCATGTTGAAATTCACCACAAAACCGTCATATGACGAAGGAAGTGAAAGAAGTAACTAGTCCGCATTGAGTTCATGCTCTAATGTCAGTTCGAGTTTTACCAACTTTTCAATGAGCTCAATCATGTGTACCCCATGCTCACGGACCGAAGTCCCATCTCGCATGCGGCATGTCATGAGCTCTTTGACAGTCGCAAATCTCTCAGACCTTGACTGAGCTCCAAAAAGTTCCTTGAGTGCGCTGTGAATGTCAGCAGCATTCGCCGCGTCCTAAAATCGCCTCTAGAGTTCATCAGACATTGACGCTAGCATATAACTCTTTGCCTTGACATCATGGTCCCACCAATCGTCAAGCTTTTTCAACTCTTCCGGACTAGTGTTAGTCGGGGCTTCCTTCGGAGGACGCTTCTCTAACACGTAGAAAGCCTTCTCCGAATTTAGAATGATTTTTAACTTACGGAACCATTCCGTATAGTTAGCGCCAATCAACTTGTTTTGATCGAGAATTGAGAGTAGTGGATTACGCAAATTCATATTAATAATATACTGAAAAGGAAACAGACAATAATCAGTGATTTGTTTAATTAATTTACTAAGACATAAAATATGGCGAATTTCATTTTATGAATTACACTCCCACTATTTTGACGATTTCACTACCCTCTAGTGAAAACGAGAAATATTTTCTTTAGTGGGAACATGGAGTCCAATTGACAAATTATAGTCCCGAATAATATCAGCCAACTATATTTTCAAAAGGTAGAGCCCAATTGCTTCCAAAACAACCTCCACGTTTTTACCTCATGTCCAATAAGGGCCCAATAATATGACGCCGTTTATTGTTTATCTTGATATCAATTTTAAATCATATTTAAAATGAGGGATTTAATTTTGAAAATTTGTCTCATCATGCAATTTATGTATGCTTGCGGGATTCATACAATTTAGTCTAAACATGCATACATCAATAATATCATATATTATTTAGGATGATCGATTCCATTACTAATTGACCCGTGGTTGCCAATCACGAGTCTAAGTCCAATCCTAGGTAATATGCAAGTATGCAATGCAATCTTATTACATTGAGCTTCCAATTTACATTTCTTCTGTCTTTATTGTCTGCTGGGCCCACCTTGTCTTCAAATCTCTATCTCCCACTAAGTCTAATGTATTTACAATAAATAACGATGACAAGTAGGGGATACATATTTAAGGGGTGGGAACGGGCCATAAACCAGGCCCACTTTTATTACATATGACAATTCATATTGGGCCATAAACCAGGCCCATTAATAAATCCAACAACAATAAAACAAATGTAAATTTCCTAACATACACCTACAAAATTGGTCATGACAATCGATCATCCTTATCCAATAATATTTAATTCAAAAATTAATTTATTGGATAACATGCAGTGGCAATAAATTTAAATAGATAATATCATATTTTATATATAAAATCTTATTTTACACATAAAATCATATTTTATCTAGTATATCAATAAAATCATATTTTATTTAATATATCCATAATATCATATCTTATCATCAACTGTACAAAATAATTAATTTTATAAAATTTAATTTAACGGATAAAATTTATAAATTTTCCAAAAATTCAAATTTATCCAAAAATCAATTTTAAAAATTTTAGACTCGAACAATTCGATCCGATGCCTCGTGGACCAATCAAAAACAATTTTCGATCGGACCAAAAATAGAATTTTAAAAAATCAAAATTTTTAATTAAAAATATTTTAATTTTTATCTGGCCGCCCGGGACAATCCCGGGCCGGGCAGCCCGTCGCTGTCCCTAGGGCAGCGACGATCGCTGCCCGATATGCCCAATCAAATCTTAATTTTAAAATTTCTGTTTTGTTTCAAAAACCGAGGCAAAAATTTTGTACAATCGATTAATTTAATCGTTTGATCTGAGCGACGACTTGGCTCTGATACCACTGTTGGAATATCGTGTTCAGATCAATCAAGAATTGATACCCGGTGCAGCGGAAGTTTTTAAAATATTATATGGAACGATTCCATATGTGGGTATCAAAACTTTTACGATTAAATTGTGCAAGTAAAAATAAAATCACAATTAAATTTTTACCTTGGAATCTCGAAGCGAGATTTTGGACACCAACAGAATTTAATCTGCTCTTGTTGTATATCCCTGGAACTGATGACCGAACAATTCTTCAATCAGGTCCACGAACAGAAATCGAATCCCTATGATAGATTGTACTAGAAAATCTATCAGAAGTTTCTACGAAGAGAATTAACGAATTTGATCCGTTAAACCAGACTGCAAATTTCGAAAATTGCAGACTGGATTTTCGAGACAGAGTAGGGAGAGGGGGCGGCCGAAAACCCTAGGGAGACTCTCTCTAGGTTTTCGAAATTATGGCTTGTGTTGTTTTAATTTCTGCACTGCAATAACTTATTTATAATGTGGGCTGCTAACAGCTTAGGGCCCATTAGCCATAAGTTCAAGCCTGACAAGCAAAGCCCGCATGTTCAGAAATTAATATAAAATTCATCGTGACTCAGATTGATAAACCAATTTCACCAATGTGTACAGAAACCATTTCTGCATCTTTTATAGTCAAGATAAATTTTCTGAATCCGAATTCAGTGATTTCCAAAAATGTCCATCACTATGTCATTTTAGGAAATCTTACTCCCTCTACTCTTAAATAAGAAGTCCCACTTCTTTATTCATTAAATTTAACTCTTTAAATTTAATTATCTCAACGGGGATTAGAAATCCATTACTTGTGTAACCCTCAATGGTTCAGGAATACAGCTAGCCGTGGGCTCACAACTCCTTGTGACTCGGAACAACAATTTCCGACTTACCCATCGAATCATGGTAAGAGCGTCTAGCAACATCGCCCCATGATTCCCTAGGTATTACTGATAGTGCCTGCAAGAACCAGTAGATTTTGGTTAGCGTACAGTATGGTCCCTTCATCCATATATCCCGATCAAATCAACAACCATTGGTACATCGAGAGTCGTTCGAGATTCGATAACTATGCATAACATCTTGAAGATCAAATAGTGACATCGCATGTGTTACTAGGATAACCCATTAACCTAAAACACATCATGTACTCTGGCCAGAGATTTGTCACACTAATATCTCCTCAGATCGCATAGGATATCCACACTCGCAAGTATGTGGCGAATCCTTGACAACAAAGCATCGACTCCTATATGTGTTGTAACTGCACCCAATCCCGACACCTGATGACCCCAATAGAGTCGGTAAACGAGTCAAAGTACAGTACTAGCATATAGAGTCTCAATGATGTTTCAAGTAATAAGGACTAATGGTGTACAACCAAAACCGCGGACTTTATCCACTCGATAAGTGATAACCACTTGGAAAGTCCGAATAGGGTAGTTCGATCATTCATCATATGAATATCCATTTGCATGCTTTGAACATCTCTATGTTCCATACCAATGAAACGTGGTACTCGGCATCGCAAATTCTAGTCTCAATCTCGAGTGATCCTTATCCTTATTATCGGACGGCTCAATTGACTAGGAACAATTTAGAATATACAGTGACTATAAGATTGTGTTTCATGATAGCCATCATCATGTGCTACCACATCTTACATACACTATAGTATATTCAAGGTCTTTATCAAAACAACAATAGTATATCACAATATAACAATATGAAGGAAGATAAAGTCAATGCCATGATAAAAGTGTAAATTATATTTAAACAAAAGATTGTTTACATAAAGAGTCATCAAAGCCCTAAGCCACAAGTTGGCTATCCGGGCACCCACTCTTTCAATCAAGTCGACAAGTATTAGCAAGTTTTACCCAGCAACACGGAGAGCCATTCTACGCAGCATGGGACAGATTCAATAATTGGGAAACCATCTTCCGGTATAATGATTTTTCTAACTATCCTCTCCTTACACATTTTATTAATGGTTTGGATGCAGTGACAAGAAAATGGGTAATTGATGGAGCTTTCACAGCCCGTATTTCAATATTTTTTCGAGATGATGAGACCATTAGACACCTGATGGATGATATGGCAGAATTTGACTACTACCAGTATTCACACTTTCAATACCCAGATTTTATAGACCAACCATATGAGTTTCAACATGAGGAGGGAAGTTGTTTTCAAGGGGTCTTACATCCGCATGAGGATATCATGAGAAAGCTTGTGGCATCGACTGAGGAAGCTATTGAAGAAAACAAAATTTCTAGATGTCACCTTGCGGAGAAAATAGAGAATATGAACAGATCATTCCTCCATGAACACCAAGAACAAGAGGTGAAGCAAGATACTCAAGCAGTGACCAACCCAATTTGGCTCGATGATGTTGATTCAGAGAACCAGGACTGGGAGAGCGAATCAATTCCTAATGAAGATTTAGAGGTGCTTGAGTCTTCTCTTCTTATTAACCCTCAGCCGGAAGATGTACTGGAAGAAACAACATATGATGGAGTACCAGTTTCGAAAGATTTTGGTTTCCAAGAGCCTATAGAGATATTCTCTTCCCATATTTACCAGCTTCAGAGTGTTGTTGAGGTGACGAGCTTAATCTGTTTACATCTAGCCAAGCTTGAGGGCATATGGAACCAAGACCCATTTGTGGTGTCATATGACACTTACTTTGGGCGTCAGCCGCTCTTTGAGCAGTACTTCTGAGAGTCAAGCCGACGACTGAAAATCAAGCGCTGGCTGGGAGGCAACCCAGTGTCTTTTCCCTTTATTTCATTTTTGTTTGTTTTGTTTTTTGTTTTGTTTTCTTTGTTTTTCAGAACCTAGCCACCCCATCAGTAGTCCAAAGTTTCAATAGGAATCTCCGTTATTCAGCCAGATATCGCAGAGGAAAACATCGACACTTAAACCAGGGGAGTATTGTTTTTCTTTTTCGCTTGCATTTTCATCTTGTGTTTACATTTGTGTTGTTAGTGCTAGAGCATTGAGGGCAATGCTTTGGTTAAGTGTAGGGGGAGTTTCATTCGTTGTTTGTCATTTTGTTCTGCATTTGTTTTGTTGCGTACTTGCATATAGTTCGTTCCGTATCATTTGTTAATTTGTTAGTATTTGTCATGTTACATAAGTAAGATGGAAATTGATAGCCTATGAAGAGATTGTGAGAAAATGGTTTTTTGTGAAAATTTACTCTTGATTGGATATGAGAAACTTGAGGTTGAGTAGTGAATATTCTTAAGCACACATGTTTGACCAGTGAACTGTAATGATGTATTAGATGAGTTGGTGTCTGTTGGACCATTGCACGACAATAGGTGTATGTGAAACTTGATAGTTTCTTGAACCTTGATGAATTTTTTGATGTGACACCTACGATCTTGGGCGTACCTAGAAAATTTTTTTTTACAATTTCATCCGGGGCTTGACAGGATTGAAATCCTAAAAGAGCAAGATCAAGGCTAAGTATGCGGACTAAATGGGATTGATGCTCCATTCGGGCTATAGACGAGGGGATTAGAAAGAAAAAATAGAATGATTTTTTATATCCTAGCCAGTTATAGCTAAGTTAGCGGGTAATTATTGGGGCTAAGCAATACCGGGTGCAAAATCCGGAGGTGCGTAATTATATCTCAAGAGAGTTATGTTGCGTTAAAGGGTTGTTGAGAGGAGGGATTCTTGATGGTGATACTTACACTGATATGTCTTAGGTCGGCGAGCAGTCTTAAAACTTTGTCTTTTGAAGTTGCACTAGCTGGAATAACATGACACACACACACACGTTTGCGCTTAACTGGAGGTGTATCATAGAAAATCAAGAGTGTTCGTAGTTGTTTTGAATTTTGGATTTTTCTGAGGCTACGATGTCATGATCCATCCTTTCTTATGAATGTTGTGTTTTGTTTTGTTTGCATATTGTTTTGCATAACTTGCTCGAGGGCGAGCAAGGATTAAGTGTGGGTGTATTTGATGGGCATGTTTGTGTTGCATATTTTATTATCATTTTATTGTCATTGTGCGTGCATTCATTTGTTTTAATTAAGTTTTTATTGTCATTGTGCGTGCATTCATTTGCCAGCGAGTATACATGTTTATATGTTGCATTTCTGTGGCATGATGTATGTTTTATCGCTTTCCATATTCATATGTCATGTGCACATATATGTTGAGCCTATTCCTTTGTTATACATGTATTCAGTCTAGAGCTGGATGTACCGCTATAGTGGGGGGTTCTAGGAGATATTCTAGAACCGGATGTACCGTATAGTGGGGGGTTCTAGGCGAGTGTGCTTGTACCCAGAGGTTTGATCCGAGCGGTCACAACACTCATTGGTGTCGGTTATTAGCATGACTTATCAGATGACCCGTTACCAGTCATCACGATTGCATGCATCATATATATATATATATATATGTTTACTCATGTTTATGTACTGGGCATTAGTCGCTCACGTCCTAATTATTATCTTGGACACCCCATTCCACAGGGCAGGTCGCAGGATGGACGGAGCTGGGAATTCAAGACAGGACTAGGGGACATGAGCTTTCAGTGGATATTTTATACAACATGATTTGATATATCTGTATAATTTTTATTTTAAGTTACTTCGATATGGTTGTATCACTACTGAGTTTTAGCTTTGAATTGTTATACTAGCTGATATGTAAATTATGGGTTATGTTTCCGCATGTTTTACTCTGTAAGTAATTATGTCTTTAATTAAGATTAATGCATGTCATAGTTTCCATTTAGTAGGTGATTCAATGCAGGGTCAATACATTTGTGGTATCAGAGCATTCTTAAACTTTGGGATTAGTACTTGGGATTTATTCTAGTCTTGAGTAATTATTGCGCATTTGGGATTTAAAATGTGCAAATCTTTTTCAGATATGGTTGAAAGAGGTGACGAGAGTCATGGCAGTGTTGGTCAGGCAGGAGGCCATCATGTTAGAACCTAATGGGGGGGATTTAGGTTCTATTGGAAACTTTAGCAATTTAAAGCAATTATGCAAGTACGCAAGCGGAAGACTTAAAGCAATTAATAATAAAGCGATAAATAAATGCGTAAATAAATAAAGCAGTAAAAGGGATAAGATATGTTTATGGAAGTTCGACGATAAATCGTCTACGTCTCCCCTTCTTGGTTAAGATCGATTAACCAAGGATCCACTAGCACTTCAACGTCTTGGCCTTGATGGCTCCAAGGATAGCCGTACAACTCAACACGATCACCACGCCGATACAACTCGAACTCTTGGCCTTAAGGGCTCCAAGGATAGCCTCAACACAACACAACACACTTGGCTTCACACTCAAGTGTTTACAACGATAGAACAACACACTTGGCTTCACACTCAAGTGTTTACAACAATAGCACAACCAACTCACAAACTATTTTTACAAACACTCTCAAATACTTGAATATATCACACACACACTTTGATAGAGAAAGATTGCTTGCAAAGTAGAGAAGAGATGAGTTGGGATGACTCCAAATGACCTTGGATGGCCTCTATTTATAGTTGGCAAAGATTTGAATTTGAATTTGGTGCATGGAGTGTGTGTTGGGAAGTCAAGGAGTGACAAAAAGTGTTCGGCGCCGCTGTCCCCTTCCAAAACAGCCATGTGCAGATTTTGTGTAAAACTCATATCTATCAATCTAACCGTCGGATAGAGCTCAAATTTTGACAGACGCTTTTAAACATCCTGATATTAATTCTGAACGGTGAAGATGAGTTTTGGAGGACTCAAACATGCCCAGTAAATTCCGTAAGTCGCTTCATCATATTTTCGCTTCTTATTCTGTGCAACACTTTTTCAAAATTCATATCTCACAATTCATCCGTAGGATTGATCTGAAATTTGGACATAAGGTTTATAACATCCTGATCTTGATTTTGATTGGTGGAGATTTGATTTGGATGTTTCAAACACGTCCAGTAATTTTTGGAAGTTGATTCTTCATCCTTCGCTTCATGTTCTGCAGAAGTAGGTACTGCGCAGCTTTTGTGGAAAAATCATAACTCCATATCCAGCCGTTGGATTGATTTGAAATTTTTATATAAGTTTGAAAACTTCCTGATCTTGACTATGACTGGTAGAGATCAGATTTTGATGATTCAAACGTTTCCAGTAAATTTTTGAAATTGCCTCTTCATGGTTTCATTCCTTGCAAGAGTAGGTATTGTGCAGCATATTTGAAAAATTTATATCTCTCAATATAGCCGTTGGATTCCTCTCAAATTTGGACAGACGATTTAAAACTTCCTCATCTAAATTATGATTGGTGGAGATCGGATTTAAATTCATATAAAATTTTCAGTAATTTTCGGAAGGTTTTGCTCCATACTTTGGCTTCTTCTTGTCCTTTTATTCATATCCTCATAACAATGTTTCATGGCATCCACATAACATTGTGTCCATTATATGAGCAATATGATACTTCATAAATACATTGATAGCTTTAAAATAGCTTTCGAGAATTTAATTTTCAATAAATATAATCTGCAAAATCTCACTTTAAATGGTTAGTAACAATTAACCGAGTTTTGTAATCATCAAAACATAATATTATGAGACTTGTTAATGCATTAAAAACATTAATCTCATAACACGAGATTTGTATGCGTTTAAGGCGTAACAATCTCCTCCTTTTTGATGATCACAAAACTTGGCTAAATAGAAGAAATAAATAAACAATATTAAATAAATATTTTAAATTTGCACAATAAAATTGCATGAATAAAACTCCCCCTTATTAAAACAATTATTTAAGAATAAATAACCGATTTTATTCTCCATGCATTTAACCATTATACTGACTCTCCCCCTTAATTAAAGTATTTAACCAAACTAATTTTCCCCTTTTTTATGATAATCAAAAAGACTAGAAAAGTAAATGCAAAATAAGAGAATCAAAATATGATTTCTAAAATGCAACACATAAATTTCACATAAAATGTGATCTTTATAACTTTAAATAAATACAATTAATTTGTATTATCCAAAATTAATTTGCTCGAATTTAATATTAATCTCCCCCTTAATATGACATTAAATTTAATTTTATGTCTACAAGCGATTAAAACTCAATCATGCCAAGTTCACCACGCAACCGAATAAAAGTGTTTTCGTCTAGTGGTTTTGTAAAAATATCAGCAAGCTGATTTTTAGTGTCAACATATTGAAGTTCAACTTCATTTTGTTTGATGTGATCACGAATAAAATGATGACGAATGTCAATATGTTTGGTGCGCGAATGTTGAATCGGATTCTTTGTAAGACATATGGCGCTAGTGTTGTCACCAAAAATGGGGATTTTTGAAAACGAAACGCCATAGTCAAGCAATTGATGCTTCATCCAAAGAATTTGCGCACAACAACTACCAGCAGCCATATATTCGGCTTCGGTTGTTGACAACGCAACACAATTTTGCTTTTTGAAAAACCAAGAAACTAAACAGTTTCCTAAAAAGAAACAGGTTCCACTAGTACTCTTTCTGTCCACCTTATAACCACCAAAGTCGGCATCACAATACGCTTTTAAATAAAAGAAAGAATTTTTTGAATACCACAAGCCGAGATTTGGAGTATAAGAAAGATATTTGAAAATGCGCTTTAAGGCGAACAGATGTGATTCCTTTGGACATGATTGAAAACGTGCACACAAGCAAACACTAAACATAATGTCCGGCCTACTAGCAGTAGCATATAATAAGGAGCCAATCATACTACGAAAGGAAGATTGATCTACAGATTTACCATTTTCATCCTTGTCGAGTCTGATTGTTGTGCTCATCGGTGTAGATGATGATTTTTTAATCTCCATCCTAAACTTCTTCAGAATCTCCTTGATGTATTTGCTTTGGTTCACAAAGAACCCATCCTTGCACTGTTTGATTTGCAATCCGAGGAAATAGTTAAGTTCCCCCATCATGCTAATCTCAAAGTGTTCCTGTAACTCCCCGTTTTTATCTTAATTGATGTTATTTGAGATAATCAGTGTTTTCAGAATTCGAGAGCCGACTTTTTATTGATCAGGGTCTATTTTGTAATTTTCGGAAATTTCAGGGACTAAAATGCAAAAATGGATTTTGTTATATTATCTAGTTGGACTTGGTCTTCTCTTATCCATTCTCCTTCTTCCCCAACCGGTTCTTACTCCATTTTAGGCGACCAAAGCTTCTCCCAAGCTTTGTGATTTCATTTCTAGCTCAATCCGTCCGATAGAATTGATTTCCGACTGGATATCTGCGATCACAGCGACGAGTGCTCCGTTTGGAAGTAAGTATGTCTTAATTCTAAGAAGTTTGAATTTATTGATGTTGTCAGAATTTGTTTATATTCGGAGAGGATGATTATGAGTTAGCAGTGATCGTATATCTAAGACGGTTCGAAGATCTAACGACGAATGGATTTGTTATGAATTTTCTTGTGATTTTCGAAATTATTGATTTTGAGATGTGTTGAATTTGAGTTGGGTTTAAAGTTTGAAGATTGAAATGAGTCCTTTGAGTTGTTGTATTGCTGTCTGCAATTTCGGTTTGATCAGTTATAGCCGTTATGCCGTCAGTTTGAAGTTTGAATTCCGGTGTTCATGTTTTGAGTTTGAATTGAGTTTGATTGAGTTTTGATATCGATATTGATCTATGAATTCTTCTGATAGATTTATTAAGAGTCCTTGGAGTTTCTAGAGATGCAGCTTTTGGTTCAGTTTGGAAGAGTTGAGCTGGTATAGTATCGATGTCTTTCTTATCGATTGTTGAACTTGTTGTTTGACATGAGTTTGTTTTGATTGAAGAATTGTTGTTTTCAGATTGAAGAGTTTGAAACGACAAAGAAGAGGTATAAGACGACTTTGAATTGGAATAGGACGATTAACTCGAATCAGGATTGACTCGAGTGTCCGAGAAGAAATCACATATTGCATGTTTGATTGTTTAGTTAATTATATGATTGAATTTATATTGAATGCATTAGACTTCATATGCATTCATATTGAGCCTTGATTTGTTCAATTTGAATTAGACGATCTAGGGATTGTAGTTGAGTAGCTTGGTAGGCGATTTACTACCTTGTTGTGTAGCTCACTATAATGCTCTTGAGTCTAGAGGTTTAAAACATGTCATGTCCACCTCGAGAGGGGAGTCGGTGTGATTATGGATGATTTAGCCTCGGGATCCCAAACCGAAGAAAGAAAGAATAGAAGAAATTTATTGATTATCTGTTTTTGATAATCCAGAAATTTAAAGACATGCATATCATTTTAAATACAGTACTTGATTGGATTAATCGATAATATGACTTGTTATGTTATTTGATTGCATGCCAGTCTCTTTTACTGGGAATATTATTCTCACCGGATTATTCGGCTGTTGTCTTTGTTTGTATGTGTACTTGGCAACAGGTGGGGCAGGAATGAATCAGAGATCGCATGGCTATGTGGTCGAGTTGATAGAGTGAGGCCTTGTTGTTGTAGAAGTCGATTATGTAATCGAACTTAGATTGTATTCGAACTCAATTTGTATTTTGGATTTTGGAACTTAGAATTGATGCATGTTCTACTCTTTCTTGTAATTGATTACTTCGTTGTTGAAAAAGTGTTAGTTGGATCATGTCGGAGCTTTTCCGGGTGTTGGATTGCACTTTTGGAGCCTTATTTTGAGCTAAATCAGCAGGCTATGCGCGCCCGCGCCTGGTGTGGAGCGCCCGCGCATTTTGTTCGCTTTCTCGGAGGCCCGGGCAGGGCAGTATGCGCGCCCGCGCCTCGGGTGGCGCGCCCGCGCGTCACCCTGTGTAAAAAAAAAAAACTTTGCTTTATCTCTTGGATCTTTGGATGTTTATCGTTAGGATGAATTCTTGATTAGATGATTAGAATCGAGGTCTCACATTAAGTGGTATCAGAGAGATAAGTTCCTGGATTTGATTTTAGAAGTGAGCGGGGTAGATCGAGTCCGTTTGACTTTAATTTCTCGCATGTGATTGATTAATTCTATGATTACAGAATATGCGAGCATGCTTTATTGATTGAAATTTTTGAATTACATGACTATGTGATTTAAATTTTAAAGCATGATTTGATTGAGATATGAACTGTACTCATGCATTGATTCCGAGTTCCATCTTTTGGCTTGAGTAAAAAGATCAGAGGTTATGAGAAACTAGAATTGTTAGATTATATCTGTTTCCCTAATCCCTTTTGTTCTAGATGGTTACTCGAAGAAGATTGAATATGAATACTCCACCGGGTATTGCTACGACTGAAACTCCGCCTGTAGTGACTCCTCAGAATATCCAGGGCGATACAGTTGAGAATCAGATGGATGCCACCGCTACCCCTATGGAAACCTTACTGAAGAGGTTTCAGTCTTTCCGACCACCGATCTTGAGAGGTACGGAGAATCCCATGGATTGCGAGGGTTGGCTGGATGATATCGATGAAATTTTTGATTCTTTAGACTACTCCGATGACCGTCGAGTTAGATTGATTGTTCATCAACTGCACGGAGTGGCTAAGAAATGGTGGATCTCAACTAAGAAGTCCATGGAGAACCGAGGTACTCTTATAAACTGGATTCTATTTAAGGCCGAGTTTTATAAACGATTCTTTCCAGTTTCTTACCGAAAGGAGAAAAATGCCGAATTCGCAAATTTGAAGCAAGGCAATCTGAGTATTGAAGATTATGTGAACAAATTTGACAGTCTTTTGAGTTTTGCTCCACACGTTTCTGGCGATGATGAAGCAAAGGTGGATCACTTCATTAACGGTTTAAACCCTGATATCTTTACTTTGGTCAATACCGGGAGGCCTAATAATTTCGCAGATGCTATGGATCATGCCAAAGGTGCAGAAGCCGGATTGATAAGGCAGAGAGGGAATCAGTATGCACCTCAGCATCAGCAGAGACAGTTTCAGGCCCAACAGCCCCAGTATCAGAATCAACCACCAAGGACGTAAGGTGGTAGCAGTGGAGGTAATAAGAAGAATTACTTTCATCCCAAGGGAAAGCAGTTTAAGAACTCTGGAAGTAGTTCTTCAAGTTCAGGTGGCTCGAAACAGAACAGTTACAGCCAAGGTTCAAGTTCCTCTGGCACTTCTTGTAACAAATGTGGAGGTTGTCACTCCAGTGACCAGTGTAGAGGAATATTTGGGAATTGCTACATTTGCCAGTAGACGGGACATTATGCTAGACTTTGTCCTCAGAGGGGCTCTGAGCAAGCACAGAGTGGAAATGCTTCTCGACCGTCATCTCAGCCTCAGAGGCAATTGAATGCAGTTCCCTCTTTCCAACCTCAACAACAGAATCGTCAAGGAGGCAACCAGAATCTGAACCAACCTCCTAGACAGCAGGCGAGAGTGTATGCTCTGAATGAAGATCAGGCACAAGCTGCACCTGATGATGTGATTGCAGGTAATTGTACGATCTTTGATTATCCTGCAATTATTTTGATAGATACAGGTGCTTCTCACTCTTTCATTTCTGAGAAATTTGTGTTGATACATGCCTTGCCTTTTGAGCCTTTACCTGCTGTAGTTTCTGTTACTTCACCGTTGGGTGGAGGAATTGTTTCGAGGAGTTTTGTTAGAAATTGTGGATTGAATTTTGAAGGGAATTTGATTGAGTTCGACTGTATTGTACTTAGTATGTCTGAATTTGACTGTATAGTTGGCATAGATGTTTTGACTAAGTACAGGGCTACAGTAGATTGTTTTCAGAAGATAGTCCGGTTCAGACCTGAGATGTCAGAAGAGTGGAAATTCTTTGGTAAGGGTTCTCGTTCCAAAATTCCTATGATATCTGTCTTATCTATGACTAGATTATTACAGAGAGGAGCTGAAGGATTTCTCGTTTATGCGATCGATATTCTGAAGTCTAGCCCTGAGTTGAATGATATACCAGTGGTTAGGGAATTTCTTGATGTGTTCTCGGATGAGATTTCGGTATTACCGCCTGTTCGTGAGATTGAATTTGGCATCGAACTGACGTCAGGTACTCAACCGATTTCTGAAGCTCCATATATAATGGCTCCAATTGAATTGAAAGAACTGAAGGAACAATTGGAAGATTTGATTGCCAAGGGATACATTAGACCGAGTGTGTCGCCTTGGGGTTCTCCTGTCTTGTTTGTTAGAAAGAAAGATGGCTCTATGCGTCTCTGCATTGACTACCGCCAGCTGAATCAGGTGACAGTTAAGAACAGGTATCCCTTACCTCGTATAGATGATATTTTTGATCAATTGCAGGGTTCGTGTATTTATTCGAAGATAGATTTGAGGTCTGGATATCACCAACTGAGAGTTCGTGAAGAGGATGTTCCTAAGACTGCGTTTCGAACTAGGTATGGCCACTTTGAATTTCTTGTCATGCCTTTCGGTTTAACGAACGCCCCAGCGGTCTTTATGGGGTTGATGAACCGAATCTTTCAACGTTTTCTTGATGAGTTCGTGATTATCTTCATTGACGATATCTTGATCTATTCTAAGAACCATACAGAGCACGCAGAGCATCTGAGAACTGTTTTGCAGATTTTGAGAACCGAACAGTTATTCGCCAAGCTTTCGAAGTGCGAGTTTTGGCTTGACAAAGTTTTCTTTCTGGGGCATATCATTTCTGGAGATGGAATTTCCGTGGATCCCAGCAAGATCGAAGCAGTGATGAATTGGCGCAGGCCGACTTCTGTGCCTGAAATCCGAAGCTTTATGGGTTTAGCAGGGTAATATCGCAGATTTATTCAGGGTTTTTCTTCTATAGCAAAGCCGATCACCCAGCTGACTCAGAAGAATGCTCCTTTTCTTTGGACAGATGATTGTGAAGCCAGTTTTGTTGAGTTGAAGAAGAGATTAACCAGTGCTCCGATTCTTTCTATTCCATCTGGTTCTGGAGGCTTCACAGTTTATTGCGACGCTTCTCATCTTGGTATTGGTTGTGTTCTTATGCAGAGGAAGCACGTGATAGCTTATGCGTTGAGGCAGTTGAAACCACACGAGACTCGCTATCCAGTTCATGATCTTGAACTCGCTGCTATTGTTTTTGCCTTGAAGATATGGCGTCACTACTTATACGGTGAGTCTTTTGAGATCTTTTCAGATCATAAGAGTCTTAAGTACTTATTTTCACAGTCTGAGTTGAATATGAGGCAGAGAAGATGGTTAGATCTTTTGAAGGACTTCGACTGCGAGATTAAGTATTACCCGGGGAAGTCGAATGCAGCTGCCGATGCTTTGAGTTGCAAGCTTTGCTCTTTATCTCTTTCAACGATTGGTGTTTCTAGGTTGATCGACGACTGTTGCACTTCTGGGTTGGAGTTTGAATCAGATAGAAATCCGATCAGAGTTTGTACGATTCAGGCCGAGCCAGAGTTGTTTGTATCGATCAGAGAAGCACAGAAAACAGATGAGAGTATTCAGAAGTCGATAGAAAAAGTGAGGTCTGGACACCAGTCTGAGTTTCAGGTCAAGGATGATGTTTTATTTGTGATTAACCGTATTGTTGTGCCTGATATTTCTGAGTTGAGACAGCGTATATTGAGAGAGGCGCATTGCAGTCGGTTCAGTATTCATCCAGGAGGCCGGAAGATGTATAACGACTTGAAAGGTCAGTTTTGGTGGAAAAAGTTGAAGAATGATGTTACGAAATTTGTATCCCATTGTTTGAACTGTCAACAGGTTAAAGCTGAGAGAAAGAGGCCAGGAGGACTTCTGCATAGTCTATCTATTCCGGAATGGAAGTGGGATCATATTTCGATGGATTTCGTCACAAAACTACCACGATCTGTTCGAGGATGCGATGCCATTTGGGTAGTGATTGACCGTTTGACGAAGTCTGCTTGTTTCATTCCGTATCGGATGACTTACCGACACGATCAGATGGCAGAATTGTATGTTAGAGAGATTGTCAGATTGCACGGTGTGCCGAGATCGATTGTTTCTGACCGAGATCCTTGGTTTACTTCTGACTTCTGGCATAGCCTGCAAGAGGCTCTCTGTACTAGGTTGCATCTAAGTACAGCGTATCATCCTCAGACGGACGGACAGTAAGAGAGGACGATTCAGACTCTAGAAGATATGCTACGAGCGGTGGTGCTTGACTTTGGCACTGCTTGGCAAGATTCATTGCCTCTCGTTGAGTTTTCGTACAACAACAGCTTCCAGACGAGTATAGGAATGACACCTTTTGAAGCGTTGTACGGAAAGAAGTGCAGATCTCCTCTGTACTGGGATGTTATGTCTGAGTCCCCAGACTTGGGACCAGATATGATTCGTGATATGGCTGAGCAGGTGAAGACTATTTGTTTGAGAATGAAGACCGCTCAGGACCGACAAGCGAAGTATGCGAATATACGTCGCCGACCTCTATCTTTTGATCAGGGAGACCGAGTATTCTTGAAGATTTCTCCGTTTAGAGGTACTGTTAGATTCGGGAAGAGAGGAAAGTTGTCACCAAGATTCATCGGTCCTTATGAGATTTTGCAGAAGATAGGCGATCTAGCCTATTGTTTAGCACTTCCTCCTTCTTTATCTGGTATTCACGACGTCTTTCACGTCTCGATGTTGAGGAAATACCATCCCGATCCTTCTCATGTTCTTCAGCCTGACGAAGCCGAACTTGATGAAACTCTGAGTTACTTTGAAAGACCGATTCAAATCCTTGACAGAAAGGAGAAACAGCTCAGAACCAAATCAATACCTTTGGTGAAAGTTCAGTGGAGTCGTCACGGAGTCGAAGAAGCGACTTGAGAGACAGAATCTGACATGAGACAGAGATTTCCTGATTTATTCATCTGATGTGAGTTCTTAATTCTATTCTTAAATTCTTAATTATCTTCTTATGAGTTGATATCGATGATTTCGAGGACGAAATCTTTTCTTAGAAGGGGAGAATTGTAACGCCCCGTTTTTATCTTAATTGATGTTATTTGAGATAATCAGTGTTTTCAGAATTCGAGAGCCGACTTTTTATTGATCAGGGTCTATTTTGCAATTTTCGGAAATTTCAGGGACTAAAATGCAAAAATGGATTTTGTTATATTATCTAGTTGGACTTGGTCTTCTCTTATCCATTCTCCTTCTTCCCCAACCGGTTCTTACTCCATTTTAGGCGACCAAAGCTTCTCCCAAGCTTTGTGGTTTCATTTATAGCTCAATCCGTCCGATAGAATTGATTTCCGACTGGATATCTGCGATCACAGCGACGAGTGCTCCGTTTGGAAGTAAGTATGTCTTAATTCTGAGAAGTTTGAATTTATTGATGTTGTCAGAATTTGTTTATATTCGGAGAGGATGATTATGAGTTAGCAGTGATCGTATATCTAAGACGGTTCGAAGATCTAACGACGAATGGATTTGTTATGAATTTTCTTGTGATTTTCGAAATTATTTATTTTGAGATGTGTTGAATTTGAGTTGGGTTTAAAGTTTGAAGATTGAAATGAGTCCTTTGAGTTGTTGTATTGCTGTCTGCAATTTCGGTTTGATCAGTTATAGCCGTTATGCCGTCAGTTTGAAGTTTGAATTTCGGTGTTCATGTTTTGAGTTTGAATTGAGTTTGATTGAGTTTTGATATCGATATTGATCTATGAATTCTTCTGATAGATTTATTAAGAGTCCTTGGAGTTTCTAGAGATGCAGCTTTTGGTTCAGTTTGGAAGAGTTGAGCTGGTATAGTATCGATGTCTTTCTTATCGATTGTTGAACTTGTTGTTTGACATGAGTTTGTTTTGATTGAAGAATTGTTGTTTTCAGATTGAAGAGTTTGAAACGACAAAGAAGAGGTATAAGACGACTTTGAATTGGAATAGGACGATTAACTCGAATCAGGATTGACTCGAGTGTCCGAGAAAAAATCACATATTGCATGTTTGATTGTTTAGTTAATTATATGATTGAATTTATATTGAATGCATTAGACTTCATATGCATTCATATTGAGCCTTGATTTGTTCAATTTGAATTAGACGATCTAGGGATTGTAGTTGAGTAGCTTGGTAGGCGATTTACTACCTTGTTGTGTAGCTCACTATAATGCTCTTGAGTCTAGAGGTTTAAAACATGTCATGTCCACCTCGAGAGGGGAGTCGGTGTGATTATGGATGATTTAGCCTCGGGATCCCAAACCAAAGAAAGAAAGAATAGAAGAAATTTATTGATTATCTGTTTTTGATAATCCAAAAATTTAAAGACATGCATATCATTTTAAATACAGTACTTGATTGGATTAATCGATAATATGACTTGTTATGTTATTTGATTGCATGCCAGTCTCTTTTACTGGGAATATTATTCTCACCGGATTATTCGGCTGTTGTCTTTGTTTGTATGTGTACTTGGCAACAGGTGGGGCAGGAATGAATCAGAGATCGCATGGCTATGTGGTCGAGTTGATAGAGTGAGGCCTTGTTGTTGTAGAAGTCGATTATGTAATCGAACTTAGATTGTATTCGAACTCGATTTGTATTTTGGATTTTGGAACTTAGAATTGATGCATGTTCTACTCTTTCTTGTAATTGATTACTTCGTTGTTGAAAAAGTGTTAGTTGGATCATGTCGGAGCCTTTCCGGGTGTTGGATTGCACTGTTGGAGCCTTATTTTGAGCTAAATCAGCAGGCTATGCGCGCCCGCGCCTGGTGTGGAGCGCCCGCGCATTCTGTTCGCTTTCTCGGAGGCCCGGGCAGGGCAGTATGCGCGCCCGCGCCTCGGGTGGCACGCCCGCGCGTCACCCTGTGTAAAAAAAAAAAAAAAACTTTGCTTTATCTCTTGGATCTTTGGATGTCTATCGTTAGGATGAATTCTTGATTAGATGATTAGAATCGAGGTCTCACAGTTCCTGCATAAGCTTGGAGAAATCTTGACAAAGAATTTCGTTAGTAGAACCAAAAATTATGTCATCAACATAAATTTTCACAATTAATAAATCATCTTAGACATTTTTTGTAAACAAGGTAATATCAATTTTACCTCTACAAAAACCATGTGAAAGAAGAAAAGTAGACAGTTTATCATACCAAGCTCTAGGAGCTTGTTTCAAACCATACAATGCTTTGTTTAGTCTATAGACATGATCAGGCAATAACGGATCAACAAAGTCATCAGGTTGTTCAATGTATACTTCTTCTTTTAATTCACCATTCAGGAATGCACTCTTAACATCCATTTGAAATAACTTGAAATTTTTAGAGCAAGCAAGAGCAAGTAGCATGCGAATAGATTCAAGTCGGGCAACAGGAGCATAAGTCTCATCATAATCAATGCCTTCTTCTTGACTATAACCTTTCGCTACAAGCCTAGCTTTATTTCTAGTGATAGTACCATGCTCGTCAAGTTTATTCCTAAAGACCCATTTAGTTCCAATGATAGATCTATCATGCGGCCTAGGAACAAGATTCCAAACATCATTGCGCTTACTCATTTAATTCATCTTGCATAGCAATTATCCATGAATCATCTAATAAAGCATCATCAATGCATTTAGGTTCAACATGCGAAACAAAAGCAAGATGATTGCAAATATTATTAAGAGAAGATCGAGTGGCTACTCCCTTTGAAGAACTTCCAATGATAAGATCCATAGGATGATCTTTGTGAATCGTCCAATCCTTCGGAAGTGGTGTTTCCTCAACAGAAAAATCTATATCATTTAAGCTTGATGAGACCATCTCTTCTTCGAATAATTCTACATCATCATTATTAGTAAGAGAAACTATAGACATGGATTCATCAAATATAACATGCATAGATTCTTCAACAAGTAAAGTGCGTTTATTAAATACTCGAAAAGCCTTACTTGAGGTAGAATAACCGAGAAAGATACCTTTGTCAGATTTGGAATCAAATTTGCCAAGGTTGTCCTTACCATTGTTATGTATGTAGCATTTGGATCCGAAGGCTCGAAAGTATGAAATGTTAGGCTTTCTCCCTCTCCATAATTCATATGGAGTTTTCTTGAGAATTGGCCTTATTGATATACGATTGATGATGTAACAGGCGGTACTCATTGCTTCAGCCCAAAAATATTTTGGTAGAGAATGCTCACATATCATGGTCCTCGCAATCTCCACAAGTGTCCTATTTTTTCTCTCAACGACCCCGTTTTGTTGAGGAGTCCTAGGACAAGAAAAATTGTGACCGATGCCTTTGTCTAAACAAAAATTTGTAAAAGACTCATTCTGAAATTCAGTTCCGTGGTCACTACGGATCTACTTGACAGAATGATTTTTCTCGTTCTCAACTCTTTTAACAAAAGCTTTGAAATAGTCAAAGGCATCATTTTTGTGGGTTAAAAATAATGTCCAGGAAAAACGTGAAAAATCATCCACAATGACAAATGCATAAAGCTTCCCTCCTAGACTAGCGTTCCTCGAGGGACCACATATATCTAGGTGAAGAAGTTCAAGGGGCATAGAAGTTGATACAAAATTTTTGCTTTTAAAAGATTCTCTTGTGTGTTTGCCAAGTTGACATGCATCACAAACAAAATCTAATTTTAAATCGAGTTTTGGCATACCAACAACTAGATCAATTTTAAGAAGTTTTCCAATGGTACTAGGACCAACATGACCTAGTCGCCTATGCCAAAGAATGTTGTCATCAACATTAACGGATACAAGACTTTTAATATTTGACAAAGATAAATTATTCAAAGAAACCTTGTAAACATTTTCACTTCTATATCCTTTGAAATTTATGGATTTGTCAGTTGTCAGTGATATAGTGCAGTGTTGGGGAGTGAATTTGACTTCATAACCTTTATCACACAATTGACTTATGCTTAGTAGATTATGTTTAAGTCCTTTCACTAGGAGTACATCATCAATTAAGCAGGATTTAGAAATACCTATTGAGCCGATTCCTTCAATAACTCCTTTGCTGTTGTCTCCAAAGGTGACAGTTCCCTTCTCCTTTGGTTTGATCGATTGGAGTAGTTCTTTTTTCCCCGTCATATGTCTAGAACAACCACTGTCTAGATACCATATGCCAGGAAGAACAGTTTTCATATTTCCCTACAAGAATTGATTTTGGTACCCTTTAGTTCTTTTGGATCCTCAGTGTTAGAAAAGAGAGATATAAAATGGACTTCTAAGAGTTCAGTCTCTCATAGCAACATCATCGCCATTTTCCAAGAGTGCTCCCAGTAGTAGGTAGGGATATGGCCTCTTTAAAAACCTATTTTCTTGGACAGAGCAACGTTCATCAGGAAGACCAGTCGCAAGTCAAGGCAGTTTAAACCGGTCTATGATGAACTCCCTTAGATCATGATCTCATAATGCCGACTGATGAGTTGTTAAGTATTCTTAGACCTCCATTTAATATAGCTCTTTTGATCATATTGAAATCTTAAAGATCTACATTTATGTCTAGCATGACCTATTTTACAACAGTAAGAGCATGTAGGGGGTGATCTCATTTTTGATTTAGCAATTAGGCTAATAAAGTCTATTGATTTCTTACTATACCCTATTCCACCTTTATCAAAGCTACATTTTTGCATGCTTAGTAAATTATTATTACTAATAACATTGAATTTATCAAATGATTTTTCTAAGTGAGCTATGTCATCTTTTAATCTTAGGTTTTCATGCTCCTTAGTTTCTAATTCATTTTTGAGGTTTCTATTTTCCTTTCTAAGTGATTTAGCCATATCAAACATATGTTTATATGCATGTAGTAATTCATCATAGGAAGGTACCTCGTCATCGTCGTCAGAAGCGATGTCATCATTCTTATCCATGAGGCAGATTTTAGCTTCTTCCTCGTCATCGTCACTATCGCTCCAAGTGGCTAGAAGTGCTTTCTTCTTTCCCTTGTCAACCTTCTTCTTGAGAGGACACTCATTTGCATAGTGGCCTTGTTGTTGACAGTTGTAGCAAGTAACTTCCTTCTCCGTCTTCTTTTTGAAGTTGTTGCCTCGCATAAATTTTTTGAATTTTCTTGCGAAGAGTGCTATATCATCATCTTCTTCATCGACTTGAGTAGATAAGGCAATCCCTTTTGCCTTGGTCTTTTCATCCTCCCTTTTTGACTCTTTTCTTGTAGACACTTCCAACTCATGGGTTTTTAGGGTCCCATGTAGTTGATCAAGATCGTAGGATGCGTTGTCGCCTTTGTTGGACTCAATGATGGCCGTCCTCTTGGCATCCCACTCCTTGGGTAAGGCGCGTAGAGCTCTCCTCCACACTTGCTTGGTTGGATATTGTTCACCAAGTTGGGCTAGCTCATTGATGATTTGAGAGAGCCTTCGAAACATGGTATCAGCATCCTCACTAGTCTCCATCTCAAATGTCTCGTATTTGAGTTGAAGTAGATCGATATTTGTCTCCTTGACTTGATTGGTCCATTCGTGACATATCTCCAATTTGTCCCAAATTTCTTTTGCGGATGAGCACATTGAGATCCGGTTGTACTCGTTCATATCTAAGGAATAATGAAGAATATTCATAGCTTTAGCATTTTGAGATATCAATTTCATATCCTCCTTTGAAAAGTCGTACATTCCCTTAGGAATTTTGACACCCTCAACCTATTTCGTAGGTATGTAGGGACCTTTCACAGTTATTTTCCAAAGGTTATATTCTATGGATTGGATATATAGGGACATACAATTTTTCCAATATCCATAGTTTATGCCGTTGAAAAGAGGAGAACGATTGGTAGATTGCCCTTGAGCGTAATCGCTTGCTAGATTTGCCATAGCCTTTTTGAAAATATTTTGTAAAAAGGTGGCTCTGATACCACTTGTTAGAACCTAATGAGGGGATTTAGGTTCTATTGGCAACTTTAGCAATTTAAAGCAATTATGCAAGTACGCAAGCGGAAGACTTAAAGCAATTAATAATAAAGCGATAAATAAATGCGTAAATAAATAAAGCAGTAAAAGGGATAAGATATGTTTATGGAAGTTCGACGATAAATCGTCTACGTCTCCCCTTCTTGGTTAAGATCGATTAACCAAGGATCCACTAGCACTTCAACGTCTTGGCCTTGATGGCTCCAAGGATAGCCGTACAACTCAACACGATCACCGCGCCGATACAACTCGAACTCTTGGCCTTAAGGGCTCCAAGGATAGCCTCAACACAACATAACACACTTGGCTTCACACTCAAGTGTTTACAACGATAGCACAACACACTTGGCTTCACACTCAAGTGTTTACAACAATAGCACAACCAACTCACAAACTATTTTTACAAACACTCTCAAATACTTGAATATATCACACACACACTTTGATAGAGAGAAGATTGCTTGCAAAGTAGAGAAAAGATGAGTTGGGATGACTCCAAATGACCTTGGATGGCCTCTATTTATAGTTGACAAAGATTTGAATTTGAATTTGGTGCATGGAGCGTGTGTTGGGAAGTCAAGGAGTGACAAAAAGTGTTCGGCGCCGCTGTCCCCTTCCAAAACAGCCCTGTGCGGATTTTGTGGAAAACTCATATCTCTCAATCTAACTGTCGGATTGAGCTCAAATTTTGACAGACGCTTTAAAACATTCTGATCTTTATTTTGAACAGTGAAGATGAGTTTTGGAGGACTCAAACATGCCCAGTAAATTCCGTAAATCGCTTCATCATATTTTCGCTTCTTATTCTGTGCAACACTTTTGCAAAATTCATATCTCACAATCCATCCGTTGGATTAATCTGAAATTTGGACATAAGGTTTATAACATTCTGATCTTGAGTTTGATTGGTGGAGATTTGATTTGATTGTCTCAAACACGTTCAGTAATTTTTGTAATTTGATTCTTCATCCTTCGCTTCATGTTCTGCAGAAGTAGGTACTGCGCAGCTTTTGTGGAAAAATCATAACTCCATATCCAGCCGTTTGATTGATATAAAATTTTATACAAGTTTTAAAACATCCTAATCTTGACTATGATCGGTGGAGATCGGATTTTGATATTTCAAACGTTTCCAGTAAATTTTTGAAATTGCCTCTTCATGGTTTCGTTCTTTGCAAGAGTAGGTATTGTGCAGCATATTTGAAAAATTCATATCTCTCAATATAGCCGTTGGATTGCTCTCAAATTTGGACAGAAGATTTAACACTTCCTCATCTAGATTGTGATCGGTGGAGATCGGATTTAAATGCATAGAAAATTCCCAGTAATTTTCGGAAGTTGCTACTCCATACTTTGGCTTCTTCTTGTCCTTTTCTTCATATCCTCATAACAATGTTTCATGGCATCCACATAACATTGTGTCCATTATATGAGCAATATGAGACTTCATAAATACATTAATAGCTTTAAAATAGCTTTCGAGAATTTAATTGTCAATAAATATAATCTGCAAAATCTCACTTTAAATGGTTAGTAACAATTAATCGAGTTTTGTAATCATCAAAACATAATATTATGAGACTTGTTAATGCATTGAAAACATTAATCTCATAACACGAGATTTGTATGCATTTAAGGCGTAACACATCACCATCATCGTCATCATCATGAGGGTAGATGTCGCTATTTTATCAATAAATTTCTGCAAGTAGGACCAAAACCCTTGATGGGAGTCGAGAATCCTGAGGAAGCGAAGAACTAGATGGACAGGATCAAAAGTGCTTTTCGAGCTTTTGAGTGTACTGAGGAGCAGAAATTCGAGGTTCTTGATTTTGTACTTGATGGACGAGCACACTTATGGTGGGACCCCAAGGCTGCTCAGGCACGTACTAAGAGAGGTCGTGTGACTTGGGAGGATTTTCGCCAGCAGTTTCAGAAACTTTATTTTCCTCTAGCAGTGCGCCAAGCACGATCGATGGATTTGCTTACGCCGAGGCAGGGATCTTTGACTGTTGATGAATATCAGCAGCGATTCATTGATCTGCTACCTTACAGTCCCCATATCAATGAGAGTGATGCGTTCAAGTATGATATATTTCTGCAAGGACTCAACCAAGATATTTATTCACAGGTAGTTGTTTGTGATGATCCGACATCATATGATACTCTGGTGAATCGGTGCCGTCAAGTGGAGAACAGCAACAGGCGGGCACATCTGATGATGTCAGGACAACCTAGTGGATTACTTGGGCCTAGGGCTCAATTTGTTGTGCAATCAGGTTCTACTTCTTCTTCTACTACTACTTCTTCTGGATCTCCAGGTATGTTCCGGTTTGGAAAGAAGAAGAAGAAGAATGATCGTTGTAATCACTGTGGTGGAAAGCATCCTACAACAGCATGTCGGAAGGCTTCTGGTTCTTGTTTCATTTGTGGCGAGCAAGGGCATCTGCGACGAGATTGTCCTACTCGTATGGTAGCTGCTAGTGGATCGGGATCTCAGGCTATTGGATCTCAGTCTTCTACTTATCCACATCAGCCGCCAGCACCACCAGGTTCTTCCAGTTTTCACCCACGTACACAGGGGCAAGTATTTGCTCTTTCTCAGGAGCAGGCTACAGAGGGAAGCGATCGCATGTTGGCAGGTACCTTTTTGTTATGTGGTATTCCTGCACTTGTTTTAATTTATACTGAAGCATCGCATTCTTTTATTTCTAGTTGTTTTGTTAAGATACATAGATTACCTTATGTATCATTAGACCTTGATTTAGTTGTATCTACTCCGCTGGAGCAGGAGGTAGTAACTAAGCATCTAACAATGGGTTACCTTCTAGAGTTTGAGGGTCATGTGTTGTCTGCTAATCTGATGATTCTAGCAATGACATATTTTGATTGTATTTTGGGAATAGATATGCTGAATTTCTATCACGCTACTGTTGATTGTTATCAGCGTCTGGTACAGTTTCATCCGGATGAGGGTGATAGCTGGTACTTCTATGGTGAGGGAGCACGACCTCCGATGCCACTTTTATCGGCTCTGAAGGCATGTCATGTCTTAGAGTCAGATGGGGAGGGCTACCTCATCTATGCAGTTGATATGTCCATGAGTAGTCAGGGTATTGATCAGTTACCTGTGGTCAGCGAGTTCTCTGATGTATTCCCTGATAAGATTCTTGGTTTTCCTCCGGTTCGAGAGGTTGAATTTGGCATTGATCTGATACCAAGAACAACGCCTATATCCCGAGCACCTTATTGTCTGGCTCCGTCAGAGATTAAGGAATTGAAATAGCAGTTGCAGGATCTGCCTGATAAGGGATATATACGCCCGAGTGTTTCTCCGTGGGGAGCACCTGTTTTGTTCGTGAAGAAGAAATATGGGTCGATGCGATTATGTATTGATTACAGATAGCTGAATCGTGTCACCATCAAGAATAAGTATCTGTTGCCACGCATTGATGATCTGTTCGATCAATTGCAGGGTACTTCTGTCTATTCGAAAATTGATATGAGATCGGGATACCATCAGATGAGGGTACAAGACTCAGATATTTCTAAGACTTCTTTTCGAACCAGATACAGGCATTATGAATTTCTGGTGATGCCATTCGGATTAACGAATGCACCGGCAGTATTTATGAATTTGATGAATCAAGTATTTTGACAATATCTGGATAGATTTGTCATCGTCTTCATTGATGATATTCTTGTCTATTCTCACGACAGGAATGAGCATGCACAACATCTGAGGATTGTACTGCAGACGTTACGGGAAAAACAGTTGTATGAGAAGCTGAACAAGTGCGAGTTTTGGCTTGATCGGGTAGTGTTTCTCGGTCATGTAATTTCTAGTGAAGGAATATCTGTGGATCCAAGCACGATCGAGGCAGTGCTAAACTGGTCTCGTCCGACGATGGTTGCTGAGATTCGGAGTTTCTTGGGTCTAGCGGGTTATTACCGTCGGTTCATCGAGAATTTTGCACAGTTAGCTAGGCCTTTGACACAGCTTACACGGAAATATGTTGCCTTCACATGGTTCTCGGCTTGTGAGGAATCGTTTCACGAGCTGCGTAGACGTCTTACTACTGCTCCTGTGCTAGTTCTACCTTTTGGATCAGGAGGATATATTGTTTACACTGATGCCTCTGGTCAGGGGCTAGGATGTGTTTTTACACAGCATGGACACGTGATAGTTTATGCTTCTCGACAGTTGAAGACGCATGAGACGAATTATCCAGTGCATGATCTCGAGTTAGCCGACATTGTATTTGCGCTCAAGATTTGGAGACATTATCTATATGCCGAGAAGTTTGAGATATTCACGGATCACAAGAGTCTGAAATATTTATTCACTCATGCAGAGTTGAATATGAGACAGAGACGTTGGATGGACTTATTGAAAGACTATGATTGTGAGATTAAGTATCATCCAGGTTTTGCCAATATTACTGCTGATGCCCTGAGACGGCAGGTAGGACTTTCTGCACTTCAGACTGGTGATTTATCTCATATGATTCAGGAATGTTGTTCATTGAGTTTCACACTCAAGCACAAGAAAGGACGGAATGGAATTCGTTTGTATAAAGTTTTATCTGAGCTAGCATTGTACTCTCGGATCAGAGATGCTCAGATGTCTGATGTTAAGACTCAGCGTTTGGCATGTCTAGCCAATGGAGTTAATACATCTGGATTCCATTATCAGGCAAATGGTTTATTATGCTTATCTAATCGATGAGTTGTACATGATGATGCGGAGCTTAGGAATGATATTCTATATCAAGCTCACAGGAGTCGACTGTCAGTTCATCCTGGAAGCATGAAAATGTATAAGGACTTGCGAACCAGATTCTGGTGGAAATGGATGAAGCGGAGTGTGTATCAGTTTGTTTCTAGATGTCTTGTTTGTCAACAGGTCAAGGCTGAACACCGATGACCAGGTGGTTTGCTGCAGAATCTTGAGATTCCCGAATGGAAGTGGGAGCATGTGACTATGAATTTTGTCACCCACTTGCCTATGACTGCACGCCAGTGTAATGCTATATGGGTCGTTGTTGACCGTTTGAAAAAATCATCACACTTCATTCCTTACAATAGAGAGTATTCTTATGATCGCATGACACGCTTATACATTCAGGAGATAGTGCGATTACATGGGATTTCGGTGAGCATAGTCAGTGACAGAGATCCGCGGTTTACCTCACGTTTCTAGGGTAGTTTTCAGCAGTAATTGGGTACCACTCTGAGCACTGCATATCATCTGGAGACTGATGGCCAGTCGGAACGGACGATACATACACTTGAGGATATGTTGCGTGCTTCTACTATGGATTTTGGCTTAACTTGGCAGGATCAGTTACCTTTGATCGAATTTTCCTAAAATAACAGTTATCACCGCAACATTGATATGACACCCTTTGAGGCATTGTATGGTCGCCGATGTCGTACTCCACTCTTCTGGGATGAGGTAGGAGAACGGCAGGTGGAGGGTCCAGAATTGGTACAGTAGATTGTAGACAAGGTAGATTTGATCAAGTGGAGGATCAAAGCTTCTCAAGATCGGCAAGCCAGTATGCTAATATTCATTGCAGGACACTTCAGTTCGAGCCTGGTGAATATGTATTTATTCGAGTATCACCTTTCCGAAAGGTGATGAGGTTTGGTTTGAAAGGCAAGTTATCACCTCGTTATATTGAGCCTTTCCAGATACTGGAGAAGATCGAAGATGTTGCTTATAGTTTGGCATTACCGCCATATCTTTCCAGTATACATGATATTTTTCACATGTCGTTACTTAGACAGTATATAGCTGATGAGTCCCATATTATCCAACCTACTGACATTCAGCTAGAATCAGATCTTTCTTATGTTGAACGACCACTCCGTATCCATGACATGAAGGAGAAAGTGCTTCGGAGCAAGAATATACCACTTGTGATGGTACAGTGGCAGCGCCGAGGCGTAGAGGAAGCTACTTGGGAGACGGAAAGCCGTATGTGAGCAGAATATCCCGAGTTGTTTGCTTTGTATTACTGATGACCATGTAATGATGTACATATAGTTTGATGTAATAAAACATGGTTTTGAGTTTCATATTGTTATCTTGATTGGTTTTAGATTGATTTCGCTGAAAAAATATCTAAAGGTGGGGAGAATGTAGTAACCCAGATTCCATTTTTAGATAATAATAGAGATGAAGTGAATTGGTGTGGTTTGCAAATGAAGCTCTCGGTCCCTATTTATAGACCACGATTGGAACCACCGATCCTAGGTTTGGAGTTTCCGAACTGATTTCGGATCTTCCGATCTCTAGCCACCAAATGCGTGTCCCTGATTGGACAACAGACTGCTGCCGACGGAGTTCAGAGCCTCCGATCTCTCCCGAGTCAAATCACCAATCAAAAAGCTCATACTTTCTTATCCAAAGGAAATCAGACCTTCCGATCGTGAGTTCATAGCTTTCGAATTCACCCTCTGCCTCCGATGTACATCGCTGCTTCCGAAGGGTTCGAAACCATCGATCCTGCCTTGGTTCAAGTTTGGACATTCCGAATTACCCGAACACTTAAAACCCTTTAGACCATTTCTGATCGTTTGAATCCGATTTTCAACTCCTTAAAATCAAATGAGTATTTCTTAATCATGTTTTGACTAATTGAACATGTTTAGGTAGTTTCTTAGCTTAATTGGGAATCGGGCTACTACACAGTCCTTGGATATTTTCAAAACTATCAGAGTCCTTCATATTTGAATTTTAACCATTTTCGGAAAAGTAAAATAGTACACTGTAGACGCTGCAACAGTACTAGTGGGAAAATTGTACTATCTTTCAGAATTTGTCTCCAGGACTTACAAATCAATGTAACAGATATTTATTGAGAGAAACAGATATTTTTGTAAGCATTTATGATCATTTCATAACAAAGCCTATAAATAGACTTGAAAATCATTTGAAGAAATCTCTCCAATTTTCACGCATTCTAAGCTATTTGTGAATTCAAGTATTCAGTCGAGTTTTCAAATTACAAATACTCTACAACAACTTAAAAAAATCAGAATCATTAAAGTTACATATCTAATCATTCAGAATCACATTGTGCTAAGTTCTTTAAAGTTCACACTTTGTATTTGTAAAAGAAGTCGAGGACTTTGTATTGTAAAAGATGTATACTAGGATTTTTAGTTAAGGTAGCGTTAAGTCCTTAACTGAATTGGAGTCTTGCATATCTGTTGTAATACACAAATATTCTAGTGAATTCCTCCCAAATGGAATAAGGTGTGATGTTCGAGTTGTTAATCTCTAAACATTTAGAAACATATCTTGTGTCACTTTCATTTCAATCGAGATATTACCTTTGTTTTCAATCTGTCAGTCAACCTTATTCCGCATATACAATCTTGTTGGTACATTAATATTGACAGCCAATAAAGAGCGAGGAGTTTAGTTGACATCTCAACTGAATCATTCAAAAATATAAGAAAATTAGAAGTGGTTTATTCAACTCCCTCCCTCTCTGTACGCACAAAAAGCTCCAACAGAAACAAACAATGCACTCATAATCATCCATGGCTAGTTGTTCTGACTGAACAAAGGCTCAATGACTGTATGGACAACTTTCAAGCCACCATTGGCACACAACTCACAAAAATTATTTATCATATCTCTAAGGGTGCTGCCAAAAAAGAGGGAAGAAGAACGTAAAATTTCGGAGGAGGAAAAGAAATATCAAGGAAGATAAGAGGGGCCAGGCAGAAGAATGAGGAAGAAGACAAGAGAAAGAGAGGAGGAGGATCAAGAAGCAGTTGGGTTAGGAGATATATTTTTTATGCACAAGTAGGTGTAATAGGTTTTCTAATTATTCCGTACTTCTTGTAAAAATAAAATTCATTTTCTCAATGTAATTCATTAATTACCTTTATTACTTCTTGTTCTATGTTTATATTTCTTTTAGATTTAGGTTTGTCATCACCAAAAAGGGGGAAAATTGCTAGATCCCTTGGTTTTGTTTATAAGTGATAACAAAAAATATTTCATTGTAGTAGATAAAGCTATCTTATATTGTGATACAGGTACTCGACCAGTCTTTTTCAATACTCAAGAAGAATTTTCACCCAGTCTGTGAGGACCTAGGTTCTAATCATCTAATCAAGAACAATCATTCAATAAGAAACAAGAAGCCAATATTTTATATATATATATATATATATAAAATCGGGCGCGGGTGCGCCCTGCACACCTCCCTCCCTCGATCAAGTCAACACGGCTCAAGTCGAACTTTAATCTGAAACCTGGAAAAATTCCTATTCGACACCTCGATCAAAGACTACAAATAAAAGAGTTCAACATACATCAAAACGAGGTATAAAATACAACATTCTCGCTCATCATCAAAGTACGACATGCTAATCAATTCTAAACATGTTTCGATACAAGTTATACAACTTATAAATATAAACGAGTTAGACATGCTACTCGACTCTAAACCAACGCCTCACGTCTATCATTCAATCCCGAACTAGTCATGTTGTCTCTGACTCGATCCTGCCCCACATGTTGCCAAGTACACATACAAAACAAAGAAACATCCGGATGACTCCGGTGAGAATAGCATTCCCAGTAAAAGCAACATAATATGCAATATCAACAAGTATATCAGATTCATGATATAACGTCAACATATTTCAAAGGTAAATAGAATTAAATGCATGTATTTAAAATTCGGAATTATCTAATCGGATAATCAAAGGAAATTCGGTTCTTCGGTTGGGATCCCAAGGACAAGACATCACAACAACTCACCGATTCTCCCGATCTAGGTGGATGATATATATCTCAATTCTCTAGACTCTGGAGCAACTATAAGAAGCATTCTAGATCTTGGAAGAACTCAACAACCAAGGCCACTTCAATATAGTCCCCAAAACGTCTAATTCAAAATGAAATCAAATAATTCGGTTCAAGATGAATGCATATGAAACTCGTAATACATTCAAGAATAATTCAAGTAATTCAAATAAACATGCAAGTATGTGATTTTAGTTGTAACGCCTAGAAATTCCTCTTACATAAACCGTATGCATAATTAAGAAATTTTAATTATTTAAAATAGAATAATAATAATATAAATATAGGGTTTAAATGATTTTTATTTATCAATATTACGTGTTTTAAATTTATTTAAGATTTTAATTTGGGTATTTTAAGAGTTATGAAATTTTTGAGGAAAAATATTATTTTGAGCGCGTGGACTGGACAGTGGTCGATCGAGATAAAAGTTTTATTTAAATTTTTGGTCCTAAGAATTTTTAAAGCCGAAAATAATTATTTTAAGGTACATTTTATAGAAAAAATTTAAGTATTATGTATATATAAATTTTAGAAGCTCATTTTTCACCTAAATGGGCCATTTTATAGGCTTTTAGGACACTTTTAGTTTGGGCTACTTGTTTATTTCGAAAATATGATATTTTGGGTCCAAATTATTGCTTGTGGGCTAAAGATTTTATATTTTTTAGAAGCCCAAAAAGCTATGACCCATTATCCATGTTTTTGTTTCTTTTCTCTTACCCGATAGAAGTCCTAACACTACCTTCATCTTCTTCACTCGATTTTTGTCTAAGAACAGGGAGCCTTTATCCGCCTCTTTCACTTTCACACACCACACCAAAATCTTGATTAAATTTCAATGTTTTTACGGTTTAGTGATCGGCTCGTCACAAGCTTCGTTTCCATACTCTTGTATTTGTGTTTGAGGCATGTTCTTATCTCCTTGGCGCACACATTTGGATCGCTATATAGCTGTTTTGATATTTAAAATCTGTAACTTGCATTTGCTCTTGGATTTGAGTTTATGATTTTGAGTTCACGTACATTTCCTTACGTTTTTTGGCTTGTGGCTCGTTTCTGTTTCATTTTCTTTTTTTACCGGCTGGTTTGAGTCCGATGGGCTGTGATTGGGGGTTAGGAGGCTGTGAGGGGAGGCTGGTCTTGTGGTTGGCTCGGCCGGAAAGGGGCGAGACGTGTGGCTGTCGAGCTGGACGCTGTGCGCAAGAACAGAGCTGCGCGAGCTGCTGTTTGGCGTGCCACGGCCGTGGCTGGCCTAGGAGGGACCGGCGGGACCTCGGAATGGTCCTGCCGGCCGGGCTCCGGCCATGGGTGGCCGGAGTAGGGGGTAAACAAGGCTAGGGGGTGATCAGCCAAAGTGATTGTTGGTGAGGAAGATGGGCTAAGGCGTGAGAATGGAGTGGGCTGCTGTGTGAATTTGGGCTTGGCCCTGGTTGGGCGGATTCCGGGTCGGGTGGTGGACCGGGTCGGGTCAAGTCTTAGATTATAGGTTTGGGCCTAAATTGTTAATGGGCCAGTTTATTTTAGGCTTGATTTATATTTTAATTTGGGCTTAAGTTAGTGTTGGACCAAACTTAATGTGTTTAAGCTTGTTGAGCTTAGTCAATTGGGTTGAGTGAAATTACTGTTATTGGACTAATATAGTTTAATTGGGATAACATAAGAATATTAAACTAGCTTAAGAAATATGGGCCAAGGTAAGTATATTGGGCCAGACTTAGTTTTAGGGCCTAAGTTTAAGGGGGCAGCAACTCGAACCAGCCGTGACAATCATATAGTCTTTAAATATATATTCAATAGACGTATATGTAATATTTTGATATGAATATGATTTTTTATTAAAAAAAAGAATTAAATATATATTTACGGGCAAATTGTTTTTAGGAAAAATTGGTATTTTAATTCATGATTCATGCATTTATTTTATGTTGGGCCTACGGATCCCCAACGGTTGGGTGAAGGGGCATAAGAAGCGTAGGGAAGCCACAAAGGTTGGGTGGAACTCGTCGCCACGTACGTTGGTTATAGATTGATCAATCGAATTAGGTTACACTTCACTAATATGACCCTCACAGTAAAGATTTTATGATTTGAACATGTCATGATTATTCTACGTATTTACGTATGATTATGTTTAAGACGTAGTTTATGCATACGATTTTTATGATCTTGCACGCATTTGAATCTTCATGTTATTTTTATATACGTTATGTGTTTGCATGTGGTTTTATTTAGTAGTACTCGTTATTAAAGGTAGAGCATGATGGACCTTTAGGCTCACTAGATCTAAATGGTGTGCATGTGAGTTTGATGATAGTACTTGTGATGTGGTCCCGACTGGTGGCGAGAACCTCTGAGCATCTGCAGCTAGCTGGCTTTCCCGTGACCTCTGCAGTATTTATTTTCTCACTTTATTGAGATGTGACTGAGGATTGTATTAAACTATCTTTCTGTGCATGCTTCCTACATTACTACTCGTATTTTGATTTGGTTGCATTTGGGATTTAACTATGTAATTTCGTATTTTTGCGATACCGTATTTCACGTGCATGGATTCCCTTTAAATTATTCTGGATGAGTTTTAAATTGCTAGAGTTCAATCAATTTATTATATACTATAGTACTTGGACTAAAAACTATTTTCAGTATTGACGCATTGTATGGGCATATATGTGATATATATATATATATATATATATATATATAAATCCCTCGAGTTTGGGGTCGTTTCATTAGGGAACTCGAAAATCATTTTGGATTTGAGTATCCGTCCCTATTCGATTCGATGTCGACTTATACTTTTTTCTCGATTCAATGAGATCCAAATATGGATAATCAAAACAAAGATCTCAATCAAAATCATATCAAACTCAAAACCAGACTTCGATGAAGAATCATTACCAATCCTCGGTCAAATCTTTATCGATTCAAATTCTGCAACCTCTGAGTTCAACAATACTCAAACAAATCTGAAAGGAGATGAATAAGAACATCAATATCAATTCTTCAATTCAAATCTATTCCAAAACTTAATCAAACTTTCAAATTCCAAAATTCTCAAACCGGCGGCATAACGGCTATATACGGCCAACCGAAAAATCGACAACTCAGCACAACAATCAAATACAACTCATATCTTTCTCATATCAACTTCAATCTCATCAAAACCATCAACATAAAAATATCCCATTTTCAAAAATCACCTATAAAATCGTAACAAATCCGAACGTTGCTCTTTTTTTGATCCGACTTAGAATAAAAAATCTATGCTAATTCAAGAATGACATATCCAATCAAAATCATAATCCATCGACATCCGAAAAATGAAGTATAACCGATCGAAGAAAAACTTACGGTATAACGAATCCCTCGAAGCCGTGATCGTAAATATATCTTCAGATCGAACTTCAAACGGACGGATCGTGCAAAATCGGAAATTGAAAAGCTTGGAGGAAGCTTTAATGGAGGGAACGGCCAAGGGAGAGAATAAGAAAGAGGATGAAACGCCTAGTCACCTCAAAACATTCCAAGTGTTATATAAAAATCCATTTTTGCACTTTGGTCCTTGAATTCTTCAAAAATTGCAAATCAATCCCTGATCAAATTTCAATTCAACCCTATAAATTCCTAATCTTAGAATATCAATAATAATCTCAATCAAGATAATTTTGGGGCGTTACACAGTCTCTAGTATCTTCAGTTTTCTTGACCGTTCAAGACCAAAATAAGATCTACTTGTCTGCCCTAATAGCAAACAACTTACTCAACTGGCCGACTGAAGATTATTTGAAAATGGTAGTAAAGATTTCTTCTGATTCAAGCTTCACAACTTACAAAGTATCCGATACACTTTATCAGAAAAGCTGGTTGTCAAGACATGCACAACTGACAAAGTATCAAAAAATCAAAATGTTTTCCCAAAATGAACACTGAATTTTGGGCACAAGAGTTGTCTGCGACTGTTGCCTTCTTCATTTGGAAATATCAAAATCTCGTATTTATTTAAGTGTACTCTATATCAAGAAAAGAGATCAACAACAATTTTTTTATATTAATGAGCTTACAGTCGACGTTGAATGTTCATATGCAAAAGTCACTATAAATAGTGGATGCATCAGAGAGAGAAAGAAACTTGACAATTTGAATCATTCTGTATTCTATCAAAATCACTATTTATCTCACTTACAAGCTTGCCTTCTTAGATACCTTGAGAACACAATAAAGCCATACAATTCTCTGCTCAAACCAACCCTTCCTTACCAGAAATATATCAGATCTTCAAGGATTAACCAAAGGTTTATCAAAGCTTCTCGACCACTTTATACTTTAGACATAAGGCTTTCATAGAAGAAGTTTGATAGTTTGGATCTAAGGATTCAAAAATTTGTTATTGTATTTGTGATGTACTAGGATTTCCGAATAGGAATTCAGTCTTCGAAATTTCATATATCTTGTGTACAAGGAAAACCTGAGAAGTTATTTCTAGAAGCTTTCCCAAAAAAAACCTTAGATAAGTTATAATTATATGGTATTTACTTGACTTGTAAGCTTGAACTGTAGAGAATTTTACTATTAGACCAGTGAGTTAAGTTATTTAAGTACAGACTAAAACAATCAGCTGAGTATGCATGTTTATGTGTTGCATTATTACTTGTCATGGGATGCATGTTTATATTGCTCATGTTTATATATGCGGCATTGACATACCATGTTGATCCTATTATCCCTTCCAGATAGTTATTTTTATCTAGAGTCTCTCAGCCCTAGATTTTCTTGTACGATCGTGTACCGTGTGACACTCATTGAATCAACAGAGCAGTGTGTGCAGTCACTGAAGAATGTGGTAGTCCAATATCAAAATCAATGTGTGTGGCACCCACTAGATCTTCGTAGCAGTATGCGTATACTAGTGGTGTCTATGTTCTGAGCATGATATTCTAGAGTTTCATCCATTTTTTCTAGTTCATTCATGTATCATGATTGCATGCATTGCATAAAAATGTATAATCATATTTACGTACTGGGCGTTAGTGCCCACACCTCTGTTTTTATGTCAGAAACTCTATTCGACGGGGCAGGTTTGCAGGTTTACTAGGTTTTGGTTCAGCGTTTGGTTGGTGACCAGGAATTGGGAGCAGAGGTTATCGATTACTTATTTTAAGTTTATTTGCGGTATTTATTTTATTCGATTGTGTTGTATAATTGGTTTATTGGTTTCTCAGTTTTACTCTGGTAGTATACTATCGGTTTGGTACTTGTTTAAGTTTCCACATGTTACTCTGATTATGGTTATCTATTTATGTTAATTACATGTTTAAGTTCTGATTAGTAGGTGATCCAGAATGAGTCACTACAGTGTTGCCGACGGTTGCCCAACGAAGACACCCCGACACTGAAGTCATTATTTGTCAATAACAGTTCTAGAGAACTAGATTATGTGAAATTTAAAAGAGCATACCTTAAAAATGAGGTGACTTGAGATATTTATAAATACTCGAGTGTTTCATGGGCTTGAACTTTTTAAGGTCTTTTTTGAATTCATGAGTCTCGATAAAGTATCCCAACAAATAATGAAGATTGAGCTTTGTTCCAATAAGTAATTAAATAAGATCGAATCCTATTGGGTCGAGTGGTTGGACCATTTGGGTTGAATAATTGGGTTTGAGCCCAGGAGACAGTCAAATTAGATTACACCCATCAATAACCTTACAGAGATCGATGCTATCTTTTCTTGTTGCTAACATTTTCTCCACCATAGATTTGTCTTATCCATTAAAATTTGGTGTCTGTCTTTTATGTCTCACAAATCCAACTAGATTATAAAGCGGGGTCAGCAACTAGATGCAACCTACTACGATATTTTACAATATGGTTACCCATCTCAATAATACTCTCGCACAAACACACTTAATAATTAAAGTTGTGTGAAACCTAACAAAACCGAAAAATGACCACCTCTTAACACTCCGAGCTTGTTAGGTATTTAGTTAGGGGTGGGTGTCGGGTTCAAGTATCAAGAACCCGAATCAATCCTATATGGTATAACCTGATTAGATCAGTTATTTTTTTTCAAAATTTTCGAAATGTAAAACAACAAGAAATTTTTTTTTCGGGCACACGACTATCCAGTACGCGAAATATTTTGAGTACATGATAATTCGTATCAGATCATATCAAAATGACAACCAACGTATCGAATACCCGACCAAGTGGTCACCCTTAGGTGTGTAGTAGTGGGTACCTTCCTTAGCAATCAATGCACAAATTTTGAATCCTAACATTTCCCATCTAGAACTTCGGAGGAATCAACCGGGAAAATCCTCAATGTCCTCCCAAACATTTTAGTAGTTTTGATTTGAATTAAAATTCCCAAATTAATATCCTAAGTGGAAACGAAACGACCAATTAGTGGCATTTTATTTTAATTTATAACCAAATCTACTTTTATATGAATGATAAATGTGTTGAGCATATCTATTCTATTTTATAAAGCTAAGTGTCTTTTATAGTAATTGTTTTTTGGTGTGTCATGATACATTAAAAGTCATTTTCTAATTCGAATTTTTTTTATTACCGTCTCACTTTATTTCTTTGGTTATGTAATCTTTTGGTAAATTTTCACACGTACATCTCCACCTTTTCCTCAACTTATTTTTCCACTAATCTCTTCCACCTTTTCTTCAACCAATCTGCATCATGTTTGCTTCTATGAATAATTTCACACGTATATATATCAAATATCAATTTGATTATATTAGCATATTAATTTTATATTATCTTTCTAATAATTAATTTTTAACTACTAAATAATACATTATTTCATAAATAAAAAATCATAAAATATTCATATATTATATCACACACTCAGTTATGTGTGCTTATGTTGATAATTAATTATTAAATATAAATTGTCCTGCGCACATACAACCTATCGATATTTGTATACTACATATATATATATATATATATAGGTATATATTTGAAATCTTTTTAAATTTCAAAATAATAGCGTAGTTTTTATTAAAGAGAAATAATTTTGTAGAATTGATATTTTTCAAACGAGTTATATGACCTAGTTGTGTGATATGAAGCCATTTTCTTTTACTATTCTCTTTTCCGGAGCAATTTTTTCCATGTCATGAAAATAATTAGTTTTCTAGTTAAAAATATTTCGTCTTTCGATAAAAAATTTTCCATAATGCGGGTAATGTTTCCTACCAACTTCTTCTAGAGTTAGCAGAAGCGATGTCCATGTACCTAGATCTGACATTCTTACGTTCCTCCGAATTTATGTGATCAAGGTAATGTATTTAATTGGGTACATCAATTGTACATAGTGAAGATAATTTCTAATTTCTATTTTTGCCCCCCAAGGAAAGATATTAGTAATTTAAGTGTCGGAAGATTTCGTCGAATGATTCACGATACCTGTAACGTTTTTTCCGTGATTGTAGGTAATGATTCCTACTAAATTTTTCCTAGAGTTAACAGAAACGATGTTGACGTACTTAGATCCGAATGTTATTCAAGGCACATCACGTTTCGGTTTTCAACTTCTGCCCGCTGTGTCATATTCAAGGGGACTCAACTGGTCATGCTCTATTCTTTTTCCCGGTTGTCAAGCAGTGGTGGAAGACTACTATATTTTGGTTGCCTCTTAAACTTGCCAAACATCTGGATATGGTAGAACTATTTAGCTGGATGAAGGAATCGGTTAGTAAAGTAGAGTTTGAATTATTTGCAGTTTACACATGGGCATTATGGAGTGAAAGAGTCAAACTAAAGCACAATCTTCCAGCTCAAAAAAAAGCTTTTAATCTAGAATGGTGTGAGGAAATGTTACGTGAATTCAGGAAATTTCTGCACCAAACACAATATCCATGCAGCTCGCCGGAAGTTTGGATTGCGCCGAATATTGGTGAACTACGGCTAGATGTTGATGCAGCCTGCTACGAAAGTTTAGACAAATTTGCAGTTGGAGGAGTTGTTCGAAACCATGATGGACAACCAGTTATAGCATTTGGAAGAAGAATAGATAAGCCTCACTTTGTCTTGCATGCGGAACTTCTTGCGATCATTGGAGGTTTGAACTATGCTCGAGCAAAAGATACCCTCCCTTTTAGGAGAAATTGCATGTATCACCCCTGTGAAATTCCGAGTTTGCTGATAACCCCATATGAAAGTTTTTTGAGCTAATAACCTGAAACATCTACTACTAATAAATGCGAAATTTTTTTTTTAAAAAATAATACTAAGTATAAAAATAATATACATACATGCCCATACACATATGTATAACATTAAATAGATTTAAAAAGAATTAGCTTAAATAAAACTATGCAACATTTAATAAATTAAATGTTTGAGTCATGCATTAAAATAATACTGTCTAAGCAATTTAATAAAAGTTTGCATACAACGAAAATAAATATAATGTAACATGTTTAAAACTCATCATAAATAAAATAGTTGCAACTGAAATAATGACTCAAAACTGCAACGGTCACGGGGCCACTGTTTCGTGAGCTCATGCGTCCTCACCACCGATAGGAGCTACAAAATCAACGTCATGCTCACCTGCACCATATAAGCGTAGTGAGCCTAAGGGCTCAACATGTCTAATCCTTTATAACAAGGTTAAAAATAATGCATCACATACATACTAATACATATACATGTACATGAGCATGCATGGAAATATTTTCATCACATAATTAAACTGCTGCATCAAAAACTGTATCATAACCATAATCATAAACATATTATTTCTTCATCATATATATAACATAATTGAGCAATTTTTTTGAAACCTGAAGGTGGTCCTTTCCATAAGTGTGACGCTCATGTGTCGACTAATCAGTCTCTTAAACCAACGTACGATGGCGGTAATAAATCACCTCCTATGGTAGTAAACTACCGAATCATATGGTGGATAACCACACCTATGGTAGTAAAACTACCGAATCATATGGTGGAAAACCACCCTTATGTCACACATACTTCAATTTCCACCAAAATATTTTATTGCTCATCATTTACATAATCATAATCATATCATATAAAATTTCATGAATGCATGCACTGAAAATTTGTCCGTAATATATATTTAATTAATTTTTCATAATATACTTAAAATAGACTTCATGCATAAAAATAATTAAATATATATTCCGGACTTATTTATTTTTCATGGGTTGGTCCAGACTGCTGGTCTCTCTACTAAACCCCTTAACTGACTTAAATCCTGATAACTAACTTAAAGCCCATAATTAAATAATTAATTTTAAAAATTATAATTTTACTAAAATAAAATACTTAAATATTATTGGGCTTAAATAAAAATATTTAGGCCCATTAACTAATTAACTCATATAAACTCATGGACTGGCCCAATAAAATCACTGACTGGCCCAAAAATTTCTATGGGCCCACGAGCCCATAAAAATTATTGGGCTAACTTAAAAATAATTTAAAAAGCCCAAATAAAATTATTTGGAGGCCCAAATAATTTTCTAACTAATTTTAAAAGCCCAAAACCAATTAATCTCTTAATTAATTAGAAAATAAAATACCCAAGCCCGGCCCACCTAACCCGGACCCGGACTCTACTGACCCGACCCTAGACACCCCGGACCCGACCCGGACCGCCCAGACCCGACCCAGCCCCAGCCCAGCCCAAAACCCTTCCCCAACCCGTGACCCCCTTCTCTTCCCTTTTTCTGCGCGAGCAGCAGCCCTTCCAGGGCTGCTGCCGCCTTGCTCCGGCCATGGCCGGCCGGAGCGCCACCGGCAGGACCTTCCCAGGGTCCTGCCGGTCCTAACCCAGCAACTGGTCGGCTGGTTCATGGCCATGCATGGGCCAGCCAACCCTTCTTCCTAACAACCCTAAACTGTGCTCTCATAGGCCATCTCTTGAACCAGCTCGCCCCTAGCCAAAAATCCCATATCAAGTCACAACCCAAACCGAGCCTAGGACCCTAAGGAACCCCTTGAACCGTAGACCAGAGGCTAGTACCTTCCCATGCCATGAAAAAACGTGTGTGGCATTCAAACAAACCAAGAACATGTAATATTTAGGAATAAAATTCAAGATCTTGTATGAACTTGTAAAAATCTGTACACATCACAATGAATCTGACAAAAACTTGTATATAGCTTATATGGTGTTCAAGAAAAATAATTAAACATGTCTTTGATTTTTAAAACGAAGCTAGACCGCGTGAACGACTCCGGGACGGTGGACCTACGAAGAACTCAAATTTTTCCTTGAATAAATCGGCTATGGAGGCTTGAGTTGCTGCTGTGGGAACGTGAGGAAGGGATAGAGGAAGAGGATGGAGGCGGCTTAGAAGACAGACGTGAGTTTAGAGTTTAGGGTGTGGTTTAGGATAATTTTAGTATAATAAATATTAACTAATTAATATAGATAATATACCATAGAAAAAATATAATTAAAACTCTCTAATAATAATAATAATCTGATAAGATATCTCCAAATCTCGAAATTATTAAATAGGCTAATTTTAAAAATTAATAAAAGTCAATAAAGAAACTAATTTTGGCTAAAAATAAACCCTTAAATAAATATATAATTAAATACTAAAATTTTCTTGACAAAATACCTTAAAATATTATTTTAAGGCTCATAAAACTCATAAAATATTTTTGGCTAAATATTTTGGTATCTCGTCCGTCCACGGTCCCGTCTACGCGATCAAAACCAATAATTCCTTAAAAATCTAAAAATACCATAATTGCGGGTTAAATGCTAAAACAAATTTAAATCATGCATATAATTCACATAATAACACATAAATGTCATTTAACCCAGATATAAATTTTTTTATAATTATTTTCCTAATTATGCATGCAAATTTACGTATTAAAATTTTTCGGGTGTTACAATTCTTCCCCCCTTAAATTGAATTTCGTCCTCGAAATTAAAGTACTTACCCGAATAGCTCAGGGTAGCGAGTTCTCAAGTCGGCCTCGGTCTCCCAAGTGGCTTCCTCCTCGGAGTGATTCAACAACTGGACTCGGACCATCGGTATGACTCGTGTCCTCAATCTCCGCTCCTCTCTGGCTAAGATCCGAACAGGCCTCTCCTCAAATACTAGATCGGGTGGCAATTGCAAAGGCTCGTAATCCAACATGTGCGTCGGATTAGAGATGTATTTCCGAAGCATGGAAACATGAAAAATGTTGTGCACTGCTGCAAGCCCTGGTGGTAGTGCTAAACGGTATGCCAAAGTGCCAACTCTCTCCAAAATCTCAAATGGCCCAATATATCTCGGATTCAACTTGCCTCTGCGACCAAATCTCATCACCCCTTTCATAGGTGATACTTTCAAAAACACATGATCACCTACTACAAACCCAAGATCTCGTCGTCGAGTATCAGCATAACTCTTCTGACGACTCTGAGCTGTCCTCATACGATTCCGTATCTGTGTCACAATATCGGCAGTCTGCTGTACAATCTCTGGACCAAGTAAAATCCTCTCGCCAACCTCATCCCAATGCACTGGCGATCTACATCTCCTCCCGTAGAGAGCTGCATAAGGAGCCATATCTATAGACGACTGAAAACTGTTGTTATAGGTAAACTCCACTAATGGCAGTCTAGTCTCCCACGAGTCCTGAAAGTCGATGACACAAGCTCTCAGTAGATCCTCGAGAACCTGGATCACACTCTCAGACTGACCATCTGTCTGGGGATGGAACGCTGTACTGAACAAAAGTTTAGTCCCCAATGCTGCATGCAAACTCTTCCAAAACGCAGACGTAAATCTCGGATCCCTATCGGATACAATAGACACAGGTATGCCATGCAGTCTAACAATCTCCTTGATGTAAAGCTCTGCATACTGTGTCAAGGAGTAGGTAGTCCTCAATGGCAAGAAATGAGCTGACTTGGTGAGTCTATCCACGATCACCCAAATAGCTGTACATCCTCTAGTACTCCTCGGAAGGCCAACTACAAAGTCCATCGTGATGTTCTCCCACTTCCACTCCGGAATGGGTAGAGGCTTAAGTAACCCTGCAGGACGCTGATGCTCTGCCTTGACCTGCTGGCAAGTCAAGCACTCTGATACATATCGGCCAATATCTCTCTTCATGCCGGGCCACCAATACAATGACTGCAAATCTTTATACATCTTCGTACTTCCGGGGTGAATGGAATACGGATATGTATGAGCCTCTGTCAAGATCTCCATCCTCAACTGATCAATGTTCGGTACCCACATACGACCACGGTACTGAACGATACCATCAACAACTGAATAGAGAAGCCCGCCCTTGGCTTTATCTCTCTGTCTCAAACGTTGCAACTCCTCATCTGCAGGCTGTCCAACTCTGATACGATTTCGAAGATTCGGCTGTACCACTAACACTGCCAAACTCGGTGCCTGACCGCTCGAGTACAACTCCAGCTCGAATCTCTGAATCTCCTCCTGAAGTGGCAACTGAACTGTCACACAAGATACCACTGAAGTCTTTCGACTCAACGCATCAGCCAATACATTAGCCTTACCCGGATGGTAGCTAATGTCACAGTCATAATCCTTAACTAATTCCAACCATCGGCGCTGTCTCATGTTCAAATCCTTATGTGTGAAGAAGTACTTAAGACTCTTGTGGTCTGTGAAAATCTTGCATTTCTCACCATACAGATAGTGCCTCCAGATTTTCAAAGCAAAAACCACTGCTGCTAGCTCCAAGTCATGCGTCGGATAGTTCTGCTCGTGAATCTTCAACTGTCTAGACGCATATGCAATGAATCGGTCACTCTGCATCAATACGGCGCCCAACCCTAGCTTAGACGCGTCCGTGTAAACCACTAACTCCTCATGTGGAACAGGCATCGCCAACACTGGCGCAGAAGTGAGTGCTTCCTTAAGTCAATCAAAGCTCCTCTGACAGTCTGAACTCCATATGTACTTCGCATTCTTCTTGGTCAAAGCTGTCAAGGGTACTGCAATAGAAGAAAAACCCTTGATGAACTTTCGGTAATAGCCTGCTAAACCCAAGAAACTGCGAATCTCTGAAGCATTCTTAGGAACTCCCAAATTTTGCACTGCCTGTACCTTCGTCTGATCCACTGCTATCCCATCTTTCGAAACTATATGGCCAAGAAACGCCACCTGCTCTAGCCAAAACTCGCACTTACTGAATTTCGCAAACAGTCGATGCTCCCTCAAAGTCTGCAATGCTGTCTGCAAGTGCTGTCTGTGCTCCTCGATGCTCCTCGAGTAGATCAAGATATCATCAATAAAGACTATGATAAACTGATCTAAGTACGGCTGAAATACGCGGTTCATGAGATCCATGAAGACCGCTGGAGCATTGGTCAATCCAAACGGCATTACTAGGAACTCGTAATGCCCATAGCGTGTCCGAAAAGCAGTCTTGGACACATCTGCATCTCTGATCCTCAACTGATGATAGCCAGATCGCAGATCGATCTTAGAGAAAACCGAAGCTCCCTGCAACTGATCGAACAAATCTTCAATCCTCGGCAATGGATACTTATTCTTCACAGTGACCCTGTTGAGCTCTCGGTAATCAATACAAAGCCTCATGCTACCATCCTTTTTCTTCACAAACAACACTGGAGCTCCCCAAGGAGAAAAGCTAGGACGAATAAAGCCCTTCTCCAACAACTCTTGGATCTGCTCCCTCAAATCTTTCATCTCGGTAGGAGCAAGTCGATATGGTGCCTTAGAGATATGCATAGTGTCCGGCATCAACTCAATGCTGAACTCCACTTCCCTCGCTGGTGGAATTCCTGCAACGTCATCGGGAAAAACATCTGGAAAGTCACACACCACCTCTATCTCTGCTAGGGAACTGGTAGGTGGCACTGCTGATGTGACTACACTGGCGAGAAACCCCTGGCAACCACGTCTCAATAACTTTCTCGCACGTGTATAAGAAATCACAGGCGAGATCTCACTGCTCGGAGATGCATAGAAAACAAACTGGTCACCCTCCTCTGGTTTCACTGCCACTGTTCTCTGCCTAAAATCAATCACTGCTCCGTTGACTGACAACCAATCCATACCCAAAATAAGATCGAATCCAGTCAATGGTAAGACCACTAAATCTGCCCTGATAGTGCGCCCCTGTAAATCCATCTCCAAGCCTCTGCAGACACTAATGGTAGAAAGAACCTGTCCAGATGGCATGGTTACATCATACCCGGTAACAACAACCTCGGGCTTAATGCCTATCCGTCTGATAAACTCCGGGGAGATAAACGAATGCGTAGCCCCTGAATCTAGCAACGCATAAGTGGAGTTTCCTCTTACTTGAATTCTCCCTGCACGCAGAAAATCCCAACAATCGCATACTAACTTACTTTCTCCCAATAAAAGTTATAAAATATTTTCTCTTAATTAAACACGATTAAATAATGAACATCCTACTCTAACCCAACAAACAGATAACCCATGCAAAATAAAATCATGAAGTAAATTCCAAAAAAGAAAAATTTCTTAAAAGATGAAGTTTAGGAAATACCGGTGATTAAGGAGGTATCTGGGTCTGCCTCCTCAGCCTGCATAACAAACACCCATCCAGTGGTGTTCTTCCTCTTCGGGCAGTTATAAGAAACATGCCCTGGCTCCTTGCACACATAGCATACATTGGACCCCACTAAACACTTCCCGATATGTAGCTTCTAACACTGCGGGCACATCGGAACTCCTCCAATATTAGGGGCCCCGCCCCTCTGCTGCTACTGTGGCTGACGCCCCTGAGGCCTCTGCTGCTGTCCCTGCTGATTTGGGCCCTTAGACGGCCCAGTATATTGTTTCTTCGCAGGAGGCTGCGAAGTCGCCCTCTGATACCCTGGCTGAAACTGCCTCTTACTCTGCTGCTCTCGCTGCATCTCTCGCCTCCCTTCCTCAGAACGTAATGCTCGGCTAACTGTCGCCTCATAAGTAGCGACATCCAACATGCGAACGTCATGCTTGATATCAGCCCTCAAACCATCCACAAATTGTCTCAACTTATCCGGCGCACTGTCAGCAATAAGAGGCACGAAACGACACCCTCTCTCGAATTGGGTGATGTAATCCACCACAGACTTGTCTCCCTGTCGGAGACTCATAAACTCCCGGATCATGCGACTGCGCACATCCTCAGTGAAATACTTGGCATAGAACATGCGTCTGAACTCTATCCAAGTCAATGTAGGTAGATTCACACCTCGAACCGCACCTTCCCACCAAGAGGCTGCATCACCTCTCATCATATACACTGCACACTTCACTCTGTCAGCATCAGTGATCCCCATGTAGTCAAATATGGACTCCAATGATCGAATCCACCCCTCAGCAATGAGTGGATCAGTGGTGCCGACAAACTCCTTAGGTCCCTTCTTTTGGAACCGCTCGGCAACATCCTCATCATGTGTGAGCCTAGGACGTGCCGCCTGCTGATCCAACAGAGCGGTAATCCCAGCCATCATATTAGCATTGGCCTGCTCCAATGCTGAAAGAGGGTTCTGCGGAGGTGGAGGTGGAGGTGGAGGTCCCCCGCGTCTATTCATCTGTCTGGGAGGCCTTCTGCACCACCACATATTTCTTTACGTAAATCGCAATGCATAACTTAAAGGTTCTAAAACTTTTCTAACATGAAAATCTTAAATCATTACATATGCTCCTTATAATTCATAAGAAAACATTTAAAACTTACAGACCGGTAGTAGGATTTCTGAGCTTCACGTGGCAGTAGGACACCCTCCAAGGACCGTGCTTTGATACCAATTGAAACATCTACTACTAATAAATGCGGAATTTTTTTTTAAAAATAATACTAAGTATAAAAATAATATACATACATGCCCATACATATATGTATAACATTAAATAGATTTAAAAAGAATTAGCTTAAATAAAACTATGCAACATTTAATAAATTAAATGTTTGAGTCATGCATTAAAATAATACTGTCTAAGCAATTTAATAAAAGTTTGCATACAACGAAAATAAATATAATGTAACATGTTTAAAACTCATCATAAATAAAATAGTTGCTCAAAAATCAGATTCAAGTATTAAGCACAGAGTATATAGGAAATTGTTCATCCAATTGGTTCCATTTTTTTCAAAAAATATTTGTCAGATAGGCAAACAATCATGGATTTCAGTTATAGCACAAAAAACTTTTTTTTTTTTTTTCATCAGCAGCCATGCATCCAATTCTTTTTCGACTTCTTTTAAATTCAACTCAACTCAACAACAACAACTAAACTCAACAAAAATTTTATCTATGAAATTCAAAACTCAACTTTCAAACAAACAACCAAACAACTAAATCAAACATTGATTCACCCCCCAAACTTAATGTAATCATTGTCCCTAATGATTAAAAACAATAAAAAGAACAAGGGACTCATACCTTCGACACCGAGCATCAGGACTCGGCGTCATCATCTCCATGGAAAGAAGGTGCAGCAGCAGCAGTATCATCAGAAGACCACTGCGGAGGAGCTGGATAAGGCACAACAGTGGGCGGATAATTCTGGGCGAGAGCAGCAGTGAAGTCATGCATATATGTCATATGTGCTCGCATCATCTTCCACTGCTTCTTCATCTGAGTAAGCACGGCCGTAGAATCATCACAAGTAGAATACTCAGTGGCCGGATGCGTCGGTAGTGACATAGGTCCTTCCAAATGGGAAGGTGCTGGCTCAAAGTGTGGTAGTGTCTCAGAGGGCTGAGGTGGTTCAACTGCCTGTTCAGAAGTACTGGCTGCTTTCTTCTTCTTGTCCCGTCTCAATGCACCAGTAATTCTTATAGGACCTCGAATTGGAAGAATCTGCTCCGTATCATCCCACACAACACCAGCTAACCGGCAAAGTTAAGTAATCAAAGACGAGTGGGGTAAACTGATAGTCGAGGAACCCCTAACTGCAGCAATAATAGACTCCTGAATCACCCTCCCAGCATCAACAGATTTTCCGATGATAATGCAGTACACAAGACCAGATCTAACCTTAGTCACATCAGATGTATGCCCAGATGGCAAAATTCTGGCAGCCACAAACTCATGCCAGTTATTCGCTTCTCTTCTAAGAAAGATGGATGGAAATGTAACAGCTTCATCCTTTGCATTCCTCTTCCATTCCGCCCCATCATGACACAAAGTCTGAATGACAATATTCTCTGGATATGACTTATTCTTAAATACCTCATACTCATCATCAGAAATGTCCAAATCCGGCATTTCATAGAGACTGTTAATTGTACTCTTATCAAAAGGCACCAATTTTCCTCGAACTCGAACTTTTAGATTCACGTCTTTGACCATCAAATTTGCATAAAACTCATGAATCAAAGATATAACAGCATCTGGTGGACTCCTAACAAATGTCTCCCAACCTCTTCTCTTAGCTTCAATTAACGCTGGCGTACTATGCTCTCTCAAACTCATTCCTCTTTCTTTGTGCATCCCTCTCTCCATTACATCAAAGCAATACTCCTCTGCCGTGGCATTCCAAAATCTGTGTCTATCATATGAACCAGCAGAGGACGAAGAAATTGCACCCTTTCCTTTGGTTTTCGGTGGCATTGTAACTCAATAATTCATCTCAAATCAAATGCCTCAAACAATGCACTAAACTCCAAACAATTCCAGCAACGTTCAAATACAACCCAAGCAATTCAACAAACACTTGGTAGGCACGAAGAAAATGATATAGAAATTCACTGCATCAAACGTACTCTACACCACAGCTCAGACAACCCAATAGCCTCAAATCACAACATTTATCACGGATCAAATGTAATAGATAAAATTTCAGCTTTTGTACCGTTCAAGAAGAAAATTTTCCAAATCCTCTAAATTCCCCTTTCTCGACAAGCGTGAATGGAGCAAGACGAATTCTGAGAATCTCTGCCTTGTAATGAAGATCAAAATCCTTGAGATGATGATATTTTGTTGAGTGGAAGATTTACGATGATCGTGCCAGTATGTGAGATTTAAAGATGGACTCAAACGAGAGATAGTGATTGCTGAAGTCTGGAAGGAGCAGACTCTGGAGTGGGCTTTTAAATTTCTGAAGCATAAATTGCGCGATAGCGCCTAAGCATGCGCTATTCACTCGCGCGATAGCGCTTAGATTGGCGCTGTAAAGGAGCGCGATAGCGCTTGTGTGGCGTGGTTGAGGATGCGCGTTAGCGCTGTCTTAGGCGCAATTGAGAGAGCGCGTTAGCACTGATGGGTGCACTGTTGGGGTAGGCGATAGTGCAAGGGATGGCGCTCTTTGTTGGCGCGTTAACGCATGGATGGCACAGCTCGGAAGCGCGATAGTGCTTGGTATTGCGCACTTGACGATTGCTTTTGGCGTAGAGAGAGCACGGACGCTCGAGAGGAGTGGCGCGGGCGCGCCTCTAGTTCGCAAATCAATACCATTTTTGTCCAGGAGATGCGCGGGCGCTCAATTTAATGGGGCGGACGCGCATCTAGCTCGATTTTGAGGTTTCTCAAGCCTGCAAATTTTTGAAAATTAATAAAAATTAAGCTCAAAAATTTAAAATAAAAAAACTTAAAACAATTAAATAACAAAAATTAAATAAACTGAAAAAAAAACAAATAAAGTATAATAAAAGAAAATTCTTGGGTTGCCTCCCAAGTAGCGCTTGGTTTAAAGTCGTCAGCCCGACTTTCACGGGATTAATTCTTCCCCTTCTCTTTCACTCGCCAAATAAATTCCACGAACCGCCTTTTAAATTTTGCTTTTTTCGTGGCCTTCTTTGGTGGTTTTGGCGCTCTCTCGTTCGATGAATCAACCGCAATGTCGGCTTTTGAATGACCCTCCAACTTCATAACCGGCTCTATCAAGCATAATTTTTCAATAGGGGTGTTAGATGACTTCATGAATATATTAAAAATTACACTCTCACCATCCACACCCATCGACAATGCACCTCTCTTCACCTCCAACTTCATAACCGGCTCTATCAAGCATAATTTTTCAATAGGGGTGTTAGATGACTTCATGAATATATTAAAAATTACACTCTTACCATCCACACCCATCGACAATGCACCTCTCTTCACCTCTATCTTGCCATCGGCAGTGGCCAAGAAAGGTCTCCCCAATATCAGGGGCATGTTTGCATCCTCCTCCATATCTAACACAACAAAATCTGCTGGAAAAATAAATTTATCTACTTTTACCAAAACATCTTCAATGATTCCAAGCGGATATGTGATAGATCGATCAGCCAACTGCAACGCGATCATGGTGGGCTTCACCTCACCAAGTCCTAAGCTCCTGAAAACAGACAAAGGCATGAGATTAATGCTAGCTCCTAAATCGCAAATTGCATTATTAAAATAAGAAGAGCCAATAGTGCAAGGAATAGTAAAACTCCCTGGATCCTTAAGCTTTTGTGGCATCTTCTTTTGGAGCACTGCACTGCACTCTTCCGTTAAATTCACTACCTCGTTCTCTTGAAGTCTCCTTTTCTTGGACATCGCCTCTTTGATGAATTTTGCGTAGTTCGGCATTTGCTCCAAAGCTTCAGCAAAGGGGATGTTGATGTGAATTTTCTTGAAAATCTCCAAGAACTTGGAGAACTGCTCGTCCAATGCTTTCTTCTTGAATCTTTGCGGGTATGGAAGTGAAGGCTTGTACATCGGTTCTGGCTCAGATTCAAGCTCCTTCTCTTTCTCCTCAACTTTTTCCTCAAGTTTCTTATCCGTAACAGTAGGAATTTGGACTCCAACGTCTTTGGCACTCCGCACTTCGATGGCATTGCACTGCTCCTTGGGATTCACCTCAGTATTGCTAGGGAACTGGCCGCAATTTTTGTCCTTCAGTGCGTTCGCCAACTGCCCTATGCTGGTTTCCATGGATTGCAACACAGCACCCATGTTGGCCATGTGCGTCTCCAAGCTGTCAAGGCGAGACTCAGTTCTTGCCATCCTCTTACCTGATTCCTGCACAAAGGTACTAACCACATCCTCCAAAGACAACTTACCATCACCCTTATTAGTATTGTTAGCATGAGAAAAATCTTCATGATTTCGAAAGCTAGGATGGTAAGTATTAGGGACAGGATTACCTCTGAAAGCTCCATAACCTCTTTGATTGATGTACTGGGCTTGTTCATGATAGTGAGATTCATCCATAGCACTCCGCACACCTGCTGGTTCTGCAACACTCACTTTATTCAATGCAGCTACCTGTGTAGTCAGTGCTGATAATTGAGCAGTGATGGACGTGAGAGGATCCACTGCATACACTCCAGCTAGCTTTTTGACTCCCATACGCTCAGATGGCCATTGAAAGCTATTGACCTTCATCTGCTCTAACATATCATAATCCTAAACATGATCCTTCGCAAATATAGTACCTCCAGCAGCAGAATCGACATTCATCCTTGTAGGAGCATTCAGTCCGTTGTAAAACCACTCGATCTGTTCCCAATCTACAAAATTGTGGTTAGGACAACATATTAATAATTTTTTATACCTTTCCCATGCCTCGTATAACTGTTCAGTGTCCATCTGCCGGAAGGTGCTGATCTCGATCTTCAGTTGGGTGGTTTTGGCAGGAGGAAAATATTTTGCAAGAAATTTTTCTGCCATCCCCTCCCAAGTAGTGATGCTTTCAAGCGGCAGTGATTGCAACCAACTTCTGGCTTGATCCCTGAGAGAAAACGGAAACAAGCGTAAACAAATAATATCCTTAGGAACACCGTTAAAGTTTACCGTATCAGTAATTTCTAAAAAAGTCCTGAGATGCAAGTGAGGATCAGCTGTGGCACTCCCATTAAATTGGTTCGATTGAACCATGTTGATCAAGGCTGGCTTTAGCTCAAAATTGTTTGCATTGATAGTTCCACGAGCGATTCCAGAATAGTGAGCCTGGATCGTCGGCCGAAAGTGATCTCTAATTGGCACCAAGGGAGCTTGATTCACATTCTCTTCAGCCATGTTATTAATTTCTTCTCTTCTCTCTCTTCTCAAAGCACGTGCAGTGCGCTCGATCTCCGGATCAAACAGTAGAGAATTAGCACTTTGAGATCGTCGCATAAACTGTAATTAAAAGATAAGAAGAAATTAATTAATTAGTAACTTAAAAAAAATAAAATAAAAAACTCTAAATTAAAATCTAGACTAATTGGTAACAAGACTAAAAAATAATCAAAATTTACTCTCCGGCAACGGCGCCAAAAACTTGTTATGAAAATTCCTCGCAAGCGTATGAGTGTCAAGTTTTAATATAGTGATTAATTCAGATATCGATCCCACAGGGAGTAAAATGAAAATATTTAGTACTTGTAATTAGAATAGTCCAAACTTTATCTAGAAAATCAAACTTTGAGAATTTTGCAATAAAAATAAAATAATTAAGAGATTTAAAAGCACGCACACAACTTTCAGATTAAAAATCAATCAGAGAAATATGGTCTAGAGGTATAGATTTCACCTGGTTTCAACAACAATCAATCCTAATTAATTAATCTTCATGAATTCCAATCAATTAATAACCAAGAACACTTACGTTTATTATTTCCCTCTCCCGAGCAACAAATAATGTTTATCAACTAAAATTAAATTCCAATATCCCTATTAAGAATTTATCGCATTGATCTATCACAAACCAATGTTCTTTTTAAAAGCTCTGTTAAAATTATACACTCTCCCGAGCTGTATAAAAAATTAACAGTGTATTTTCTAATGTCCTATTCAAAATCCCCTCTCCCGAGCAATGATTTCAAATAAATATAACAAATCAATTATTGATCAGATAATTGAAAAGATAATCAATTCTAGAAAAAACAATTAATCTAGAAGAAACCCAATTCAATAAAATCAAAAATTCATGAAAGCGTCTACACCAGGTTCCATCCGACCTCTAGACTCTAAAAAATTAGTTCATAATAAAATTCTGAAAACAATAAATAATAAATCCAAACATGTTCAGAATTAAATAAAAGATAAGAAACAAATCCGTCGTCGACGCCGTGTCCGGTCGATCAAACTCCATCTTCGTTCTTCAAGTTAAACTCCAGAAAAATCCTCAGCAAATCACGATCAATTCTCTGATATCCTAATGTGTGTATGGCGGCTCTCCCTTTTCTCCTCTGATAAGAATTCCTTTTTATATTGCGTACAAAAGCCCACAAAATCAAGCCCAAGAATTAATTGCCCGAAATAATTAAAATTTCCAAATCTCGATCGGGCGGGCGCTCTATGAACGGCGCGAGCGCCCTTTAATCTCGACTCCAATTCTCCCAGAGAAATAGAAACAGCGCGATAGCTCTTGAAAAAGCGCTAACAAGGAGCGCTGATAAGAGGCCCATTAAGAAAGCCCATTAACATCTCTTTACTGTACGTTTCTTTTCTTTTCTCCTTCTTTTCTTTCTTCTTTTATTTCTTTTATCCTTTAATTCCTTTTCTCCATTTTCTCTTTAAATCATTTTTCTTCTCTTTTTCACAATAATTCAATAATTCTCTGCAAGCCCAAAAACAACACGACACAGCATAAATCTGCTCGAAACAAGCAATTAACAATTAAAATCATATATAAATTAAGTGTATAAAATACACTTATCAATAATTTAATGTCGATCAGTGATTGATTTTGGATATAATAAATCAGGATGTACTTGAGATGGAACTATAAGCTGATGCGCTTAGTATTTTATCCTTGGTAATGTTTAGTAGCAGCGATTCGAGTGCATTCAAGATTCTCTAGTCATTGGGCATCTCCAGGAATGCAGGGAACAAATTTTTTTGGGTTTTCTGCGAATCACGGGAAGTGGTGGTAGTTTGACTCTTGTGGTCATAATTAGATTGTTAGCGTTTCTGAGGTTATCAGTGACGTATTTGATCTAAGCATTGTTTTGTATTAGCAATGGGTGACCAATTGCGGAAATGGAGTTAGGTATTTATTCCATGTTGACAGTAACGCAAATTTTTGGAAACTGTTAGTTGAATGATTTGCTTAGGCGTTCCAGTAGTATTCTCAGAGGATTTTCCCTTGAGTTGTGATCCGACGAGTGTTGTCAACTTCAATGAACATTAGCAGGAGTAAGATCAGTGGTTCATGAGATGTGAAACAATATCTGAGAATTGGTTTTCATAGTGTAGCAGGATTGTTGCCACTAATCTTTCCATATGTTTTTTATGTGCTATGCCATTGAAATATTAGAATAGATCGAGGGAGATTGCCATAATCTAGTGCAAAAGTCAATGCATCTTGTCTAAAGATAGGTCACATCACTGTGGACTGATTGTCAAGTTTATTGCATTTCAGCAATGGACAATAGTCGAGTATATGATGTGCAACAAGTTACTTCAAGCATGGAGTATTCCTAAGAGTAACTTGCTGAATAATGACTTTTGGTAGTGCCAGAAGTGACGTGTTCGTCATTAATCTTAGTCTTTTCCAATTCATGTCAGGGCTGATGAATTTCAGCAGGAAAACGAGTTAGTGAAAATATTGAATCCGTTGGGATTAGTTTCCTTAAGATCAGTTGGTCAAATCTTGCAAAGATAGAACTAATGATGATGGTGTTATCGGGAACTCCGAGATGAGTTATACCAGGTGGAAATGATTGTCGAGTTTCAAGACGGGATAGGAAGCGTTTCCATATGCTAGTGTACTGTGGAATGTCCCAGTCGAGCATTTTGGTGGAAGCTTGTCTTAGTCTCGATGTGTGTACAGTAATCTCAAGTATGTATAATTATTAGGAGGATGTCCAAAGATAGCTGAATCTTGTAGAGAGATTTGACAAGCCCATCGATTGAAATTCATAGGTGAGTAACCTGTGGTCGAGACAATGTAGTCATCAGAGATGCGATTATTATCATTGCGGTGTGTGCGTAGGGCTTCACATATCAATGGTTAAAGGAGGACTTTGTGGCATGATTGTCACGTGATGAGAGTTTCATCATGACACAGTGTTGAGTTATACTAAGAAATGTGGACTGTGATTTGTATTAAGGCATGTGGTTTGAGTTCCCAGTATTGCTTGAGAAGCTTGTTTTGCTTCAGGGGAGCATAGGAAAGATAACCAGTCTGGGAATCATGTTAAGCCGGTACGTTGAAGTATAGCCTTGTGTCAACTGGATTCTCTTGAAGAGAGATTCACGAATTGCTTTTTTTTGTATAAGATTTTCCTAGGGACGGTGATCTCGATCAAGTGTGTGTTTATATCCTTCGTGATCAATGAGATCGTGGTTAGGACAAAATACGTATCGGTGTTGCGATACATTAGCGCCAAGGAATTTTAACTTATGTCAAGTACCGCAGTAGTTTTCATTTTCTGCGAGAGCCATCTGAGAAGTTTGGAGAGTGCTGAAAGTGGTTTGGCATTATTGATGCTCGCAAGAATTGTGACAAGAAGTCTGAGATTGTCAAAGGCTATTCTACCAGACATGTAAATAAGGGTCTATAGTACGTTATCGGGATTTACCCTATATTTCAAGGATGAAATATTTTAGGGGGGGGGGGGGGGGAGAATGTAGTAACCCGTATCCAGAATTAATGATTAATGGATAATTAATAAAGTGATCATGTTTTGATTAAGTAAAACATGATTAAGGGATTTATTAAAGGATATAGGGAGTTCAAAAATGGATTCAGAACACTCAAAAACAGCGGAGATTTCCTAACGGAACACATATCTAAAGGTCCGAACTGCCGATCGGATGGTCCGATCTGCAGGGACAGGTGGCTATGATGTCAGCATGTGACATCATTGGGGTGACGTCGGCAAGGACGAGATCGGACGCTCTGATCTTATATCGGATGCTCCGATCTTAGATCGGACGTTCCAATCATAGGCTGGGACAGGTGTGCGTTTTTCATGTAACTCGATTGACACGTGGCGGGACAGGTGTGATCGGACGTTCCGATCCCTGAACGGACGTTCCGATCTCCTGCTTATAAATATAGGGTCGAGGGGTGCCATTCCTTGATCATTCTGTCTTCTTTCCTTTGCCCATATGGCTCTATTTTAGGGTCTTGTTGGATACTCTTATTTTAGAGTTGGAGTAGGAAGTATATTATAGTATAGTCAGACAGTGTGTGACATAGTAGTGGAGCTGTGCTCGTAGATGCGGAGCTACAACAGGAGTGTGCCCAAGTGGTTGGGTAGTCGCCATCAGCGGGCGGAAAACGGACGCAGGTATCGCTTTGGATTCCTAAAAATATTTAAGAGTATGCAATAACTTAGTTAAGGCTTTTAGAGCTTAAATATTGATGCATGGGTATTTGCATTGTAGAGCTGATGATAGGCTTGGAACCTAGAGTGAGACTTCTAAGACTGCCTTTAGTGAGGTACGTAAGTACTTACTGAGATGTACAGGATGATATATGATATATGTGTTGCATGTGTATGTGCTATGTATTTTCCATGTTTTACTTCTTTAGCACATGCATGATCTTACATGAGACTCATCTAGTATGATGTAAGTCATGACAGTTTCCATCGGTGATGAGTTACTCCTTATGGATTCGTGTCTAGGGAGGCTCAGCCCCTGGTTTTGCTATCACTATGAGCGACCACGATGGTGGAGTAGATGCTATAGTTGATATGGGAATATACGAGCGACCCCATGGACTAGCTATCCGACACGGCGCTGTATATTCATGGCGCCCCGATCATACTGTTTTACCCATGTTTTAAAGTCATTTATGTGTTGCATATATTTTATATACCATTTTTTCCGTATTGAGCGTAGTCGTTCACGTCCAGTATTTTCTGTATTTCTGAACATCACATTCGACGGGGCAGGTGCAGGTGCAGGTAGTACGCCCAATATCTTGGAGAGACCAGCGACCAGTGAAGACAGCAGGTTTAGCTATAGTTTTTATTTGCCCTTAGGATTAATTATTCGATTGGGTTGTAAAATCGAATTTGTTTAACCGGTTGTATTCTGCCGATCAGCGTTTATTTAAGTTTTCCATAGCAAATAATTTGATTTATTTTAATTGCATTCTTAATTATGCTCTAAACTCTGATTAGTAGTGGATCCGTGTTGGGTCACTACAGCTAACACCAAGTGTAGACCCTTACAGTTTCAGACAAGGGAAAAGGTATTTCTGAAAGTTTCCCCGTTTTGTCGGGTTTTGAGATTTGGTCTCAAAGGAATGTTATCTCCTAGATTCATTGGCCCATTTGAGATTCTGGAAAGCTTTGGAGAGTTGGCTTATAGACTGGCGTTGCCTCCATATTTCTCTTGCATGCATGATGTGTTTCATGTGTTCTTGTTGAGATGGTATGTGGCTGATGAGTTTCATGTCTTGCACCAGTCTGAAGTTCTGCTCAGTTAGGATCTGACTTATGTGGAGAAACCGATCCGCATTCTAGACTGAAAATCCAAGATTTTGTGCCACAAGACAATTCCTCTTGTTCTAGTCCATTGGCAGCGCCGAGGCACCGAGAAAGCCACGTGCGAGCTAGAAAGTCGCATGGGAACTGAACACCCTGAACTATTTTGAGTTTTAAAAGCATGATAAGTATTTTCAGTTTCAGTTGTAATTTGTACTATTGCAATAAAGATGTTTCTTATTCCGTTACCCTGATTTCTAGGACGAAATCTCTTAAGGTGGGGAGAATGTAGTAACCCGATTTTGGTTTAATCTAATCAACTTAATAAACATGTTTACAAAGTTAAGACATGATTAAATAATCCTCATTTGAGTTTAAGTATTTGGAAATCGGATTCAGAACGATCAAAAATGGTTCCAAGGGTTCTTGAGCTGGGACAATTCGAAAGCTCCGAAGAGTAGTTTGGAAGCACTGAACTTGTTCGGAAGCCAGAGTTGATGATCGGACATACCGAGCAGTTCAGAAGCTCCGAACTGTAGATCGGAAGCTCCGAATCTACTTGCAGTCATGAAGGGCATGAGTTTTGATTGGTGATTAGACTTGACTAAGTTTGGAAACGCTGAACTAGGGAACATAAGATCTGAACTGTTTCGGCAATTGTCCAATCAGAGACACGTGTTTGGCAGAGGGAGTTCGGAAGGACGATTGGAAGTTCCGAAGTGGGTTTAGAAGCTCCGAACGAGAGATCGGACGTTCCGATTGTGGTCTATAAATAGGGGCTCGAGGCAGCCATTTACTCACACCTTCGTCACATTTCTCTATTGATTCTAGCATGATTCTAGCAATTTTAGGCATCGGTTCGAAGGCCAAACAATAGCAAGGTGCTACCTGGATCGTAGAAAAGTTGTGACTAGGTTTTGAGGCCATTTGCATCAAAGGTCTAACGATGGATACAAGTATAATTCTAGACTCTGATTAAATTTTTTGAGTAGTTATTAGTCTAGTTAAGGATTTTAGAATGTCATAAGTGATATAGTATATATTTGATTATAGGCTTGGATACTAGGTTTTTCACCTATACTTGACCTAGAAAGATACGTAAGTACTGACTGAGATACCCAACTGAGTATGCATTCTTATGTGTTGCATTTTATCTGCCATGATATGCATGTATTTAATGTTCATATGATGCATGATCATTTATCACGTTGAGACACATCTCCTTCGAGATAGCCATGGTTAGTTGGACCGCTCAGCCCTATTTTGTGGACGATTAGACGTCATGAGTAACATGGATGACGGGCACGGAGGGCTATGATGTTTCCAAGATATTTCCCAATCCATGTCCGGTTGTTTTGTAGTTTTCCAGAGGGTTACTTTCAAGTGTCACTAGACTCCTTGGAGCCTTCAGTCTGAGCATAAGTATCTTATTGGATCCAGTTACCCAGTCCATGTTATTTTTCATGCACTTATAGGTTTGTATACTTGTATATATTGTACTGGATTTTAGCGCTCACGTCCCTGTGTTTTCATCTTGGACACCCCATTCCGTGGGGTAGGCCTTAGGTTGGATTATGCAGGCAGGAGTGAGCTCCGAAGCAAGCAGCAGTGCCGTTGAGATTCCCCTCTATGTGGTTTAGGGGTTGTTATTTCTGGTTTGGTTTGTTGAACACTATTATTTGATTTGGTTGTAACCTAAGCAAAACTTTAGACTGTTATTTCAAATTTGGGATTGTACTCTGTTTTCCACTGATTTACCTGATTATTGTCATTTAAGATTTAATTGCATGCATAAGTATTTATTAGTAGGTGATTCTGGAGCGGGTCGCTACAGCGCTGGTCCGAACTCAGCCATAAACCCTTCCAAACATTCTGTTTCTATCCCCTTCGACTACTTTTTGAGAAATTATGCACCCACACCCTGAAAATAATGATTACACGTTGGCATAAATCTTAAATTACTTTTAGACCAAAACATCAAGAACAAATCACGCTACACGACTCTACATCATGTTCTTAAAAATTCTCATGAATCATGTGTTATACAATACATACACATCAATACACATAAATTTTCATACTAAAATACCTATATACTTTAATGGTGATTTCAAAACATTTAAAATTTACCTGATCGTTGTAGTTTGGATTTAACCTGCACTTTGGGAGTGATCTAGCCTCGAACAACAAAGAAAGGAGATCTCGATCTAGCTTTTTGTTCCCAGTTTTTACTTCGGCAATCACTATTACTGAAGTAATACATAGTTATTCACTTCGGTTATAAAATTAACGAAGTAAAATGAACTTTATACTTCATCAATTAAAAAAACAGGTTTCATTTAAATTTTAAGTAACTTTTTACTTCGTTAAATTAAATTTGATGAAGTAAAAAGATGAAAATAAAATTTTTAATTTCTATTTGGTGAAATAATAGACTCAATCTCTGTTTTATTTCACGTCTTTTACTGCCTCTTTCAATCTTTCTATTACTCTTCAGTCACTCTTCTTCTGCTAAACCAAACCCTTTTCCCAAAACCCTATCCAGCCACTTCAAGCCGCCTGTTCACCGCTGTGTCATCGGAGAACTCAAAATTGATTATAGATTCAGATGGAGCATGGATGGGTCTATCTTCTATTACTTATATTTCATGGTAAATCATGAACTCGAAGCTCACTCAATCGGTCGTTTATTCCGGCGAAGCTGCACGGCCTCTTCTCTATTTTCGTAGGTTTGATCTTTCACCTCACTTGCAAACTTTAGGGTCGTTTTTTGAAGTTAGAAACACAGTCCTTTTTGCCCTCACTCTTGTTCCAGCACAAATCTGCCAAAATGTGAACTTTAGGGCTTCCCTGCCACTTCCGCTTGGTATGTCTATATCACTCTGATGTCGATCCCCCTTTTTCTCAAACCCTAGTCGGCCGCTTTTCTCATCTTCAACGCTTTCGAAAATGACACAACACCACCCGCACGAAAGCCCGAGGTTTGAAGCTTTTATTTTGGAACCAATTCAAAGTTTAAACTCAATCTGTTGCATCCTGTCATCTCGTTTGTGCCCATCGTGCATCCATTACATCGGAAATCTTCATTCCAGGTTGTTTTATTTCGATACAAATGTGATCGTTATTCCGAGTTTTATTCTGATTTTAGTCTATTTTTTGGCACTAATTTCGAGTTTTATGGAATCATGAGTTATGTCGTGTTCTTGCAGATTCAAAGCTATTCTAATTTAATTTGGTGGAATCATATCCGATTATTTATTTAATTTGTTATTATTTTGATTGATCTGTAACTTCTCTAAGAGTAAGTACACATTGATTATCAAAGATTAAAATGTTATTCCAATTATGTTTTAATACAGTTTAATTTTATTGATACTCATAACAATCCAATAAATACAATCTAATATCTTACGTTTTTTTTTTATCCTAAAATTTGCAACCACTTTAATCCGATTGGGGAGCAGTTGAATCCGGTCCATTAACATTACATCATTTGATTGATCATGCTTTCCTTCAAATATTTAAATTCCTTCAAATTTATATTCGGTTATGAGTATTGTTGCAAACCTTCATGCCAATATTATTGTGTTATTTGCCTTGAGTAGAACTAAATATGATCAGAAGCACGACATAGTGAGCTCTAGTTTCTGAATTAAGTTCCCACAAACCATTCAATTCAATATTTTGAAAATTTTTGTTTCATGTTTAATAAAAACAGAGAAATGGCAACTATATGTGTGTGACAGTGATTTGATCCATTGAATACTCATCTCATTTATGATATCTTGGAATAAAACTCCAAATGGGCCAACATATATTTTGTTGTTAATGATGGGGCGAAAATGTGAAGAAATAAATTTGTGCATCAAGAGTTCAAATTGTTCTGTTGAAATTTGTGGTTCTGTTTCAGTTCTCTGTAACCTTGTGTCAAGTATCTTGATTTTATTTTTGCATGGAAACTCTTTTTGAGCATTAGATGGCCCTTGAGAACATAAGGATCAAAGTGGAGATCATATATATATATATATATATATATATATGAGTTCTTTTATGATGCCCAACACTATATGCCCACTTCATGCCTACCATGTGCAAGTCAACTCATCTATTGTACCGGTCAACTCATCTATTGTACATGGTGGGCATGAAGTGGGCATATAGTGTTGGGCACCATAAAAGAACTATATATATATATATATATTGGTAACGTCCAAGAATGAATTAAAATATCTTAATTGATTAAAATTCTGATGCAATATTTAATTTGTCTTCATAATTAACATAACATAATTAGTGCGAGATGATATTGACTCTAGCTAGATATATTATCTTTTACATTGGATTAATGGTACGTAGAATGATTAATTGAATATTGCCTATTTGTACAGGAATGCTATATATATATATAATCGTTTGCTTTTGTTTAGTGGAAGCGGAGACACAGTTCAGTTTTTCCAAAAGCAAATTATTAGAGCTTGCATGATGTGGCTTTATCAGAGAGCACTGAAATTTCATTTGCGTAGACTAATGGAATAAACCTAATAAAATTGCAAGTAAATATTTAATTGTCTAGGTTTTTCTAACGGAGATTGCGACGAGAAAAAGATGAAGAACATGATATTTTCACTTTGCCCCCTCTTTTTCCTTCTCCTTCCGAACTTTTTCCCTTCCCTCTGTTACGCCTTAAACGCATACAAATCTCGTGTTATGAGATTAATGTTTTTAATGCATTAACAAGTCTCATAATATTATGTTTTGATGATTACAAAACTCGGTTAATTGTTACTAACCATTTAAAGTGAGACTTTGCAGATTAGATCATATTAACAATCAAATTCTTGGAAGTTACTTTGAAGTTGTAAAAGAAATGGACAAGGACAAGCCAATATTATAAAGCAGAAACTTGCAAAATTCACCGGGAACTTTCCAGTCATCCAAATCAGATCTCCAACAGTAAAAATCAAGATCAGGATGTTCTCAAGCTTCTCTCCAAATTTCATAGCAATCCAACGGCTGGATATGGAGATATAATTTTTTTAACAAAGCTGCACAGTACTTACTTCTGCAAGGAATGAACTATGAAGACTCAACTTCAGAAAATACCTGGGAATGCTTCGGTTATTAAAATCCGATCTCCACCGATCACATGGATTTTCATGATGTTTTAAAGTCTGTATCCAAATTTCAAATCAATCCAACGGCTGGATATGGAGTTATGATTTTTGCAAATATGTTGAACAGTAGCTATTTCTGTAAGAAGCTAACTGCTGAAGTATCGGATTCAGAAGATTACTGGAATCGATGGAGGCATCCAAATCCAATCTCCACCAATCACTATCAATATCGGGATGTTACAAAGATTGTGTGTTAATTTCAGGCCAATCCAACGGATGGATTGTGAGATTCAAATTTTTGAAAAGTAATGCTCAGAACAAAAGCGAGAACGTGATTTTGCGACTTACGAGATTTACTGGACATGTTTGATTCTTTTAAATTCAATCTCCACCGTTCCTAGCCCTTAATACTAAGGCTTATCAAACTCACTTCTCATGACTTAACACCTCAAAAACTCACCCAAGCATCCTTTAAGATCCCTAAATGACCATAAAATGGTTCATGAGCTAGTCGCTTGCCCGGCGCTAGCTCGTTCAATCATTTGCTCCAAAACGCTCGCCCGATGTCCTCAAACTCCATTAACCAACATTCCAACCAAAATTCCCAATAACCAGCCCTATAATCCACCTAAACCTAACTAAAAACACATGTTTAATCCCATGAACACCCCATGGGCAGCCCCTCCACTCCTTTCATCCATTCACACAAAAACTTCCATTCAAACGCCACAAACTCGATTCGATTTACATCATTTCAAAGCATATGCATTAAATAACTTGTTCACCATCTTGTGAGACCTAAAACCAATCATACACACACAATAATGGATCGAAATCAGCAGGGTATATTCTGATTTTCCATTCACAACATGCAAAATTTCGTTTGAGTGTACGTAATTCATTCATATAAGTTCAATAATGAGTTAACAAATTTAAATGCACAAGACCACCCCTCAAGACCCTTGGCCTTTCTGAAACCGAACACTTACACACACAATATCACGTTTAAAAATGTAAGAAACTCAAGGTAAGGCCAAGAACCATAACCCATATACTCTATACTTGGATTTTTAAAAGGAGAAAAGAAGTTTTGCCTCAAACTTGCAACAAGTAAGGAAGAAGAAGGGCTGGGCACCCTAGAACTCACGGCCTACAGCTGGAAAAACCTTCCCACGAGAGCTCCAAGGCGGCAGCATGGCGGCAGGTGGCTGGAGGAGGTCGGCCGACGGTGAAGAAGAGTAAGGAAAATGGTGAAAGGCGTGAGAAAATGGGGAGGAGGGAGATGAGGCGTGAAGTGAGGGGAAAGAAAGAGGGGGAGGCGGCTAATGAGGTGTAGAAAATGCTAGGGTTTAGTTTTTGGTGTGATACAATAAGTATATGTATGTATAGGTGTGAGTGTGTGAGAGTAGGGCAAGTCCAAAAATGCTTTTTGTACTACATAAAGGTGCTAGTTTAAGTATTAAAACTTTATCTTGTAGAATTGCCACTATTTTAAATTTCTAAGTCTAGAATATTTAAATTTAGATGCCAAGAATGAAATTTCACAAGTTCGGGTCCAAAAAGGCTAATTTGGAAAATTGAAAGAATTACGCGCGAAAATGCACTTACGCGATTTTTTTTTCTTGAATGAAAAATCTAAAATAAAGATTTTATTTTATTTTCTTCACCTCTCATGAAATTTAGGCCACCTATATTTAAAATGAAAGATTTTTCCCGCCGTGTAAGCCTTTCCCGCGCGCCGAAGCCGGAAGTCCCCAATACAAGCAATTTAAGCAATTAAATTTTTAATATCATACAAATAAATTCTAAGGAGATTTAAATCATTTAAATTACCATGAATTTTAGAATTTTAAATATTGAGGCTAGTTTAGACATGAAATTTAAATTATAGAACTTTGGCATCACAAAAACAAATAAACATTTGAAGGAATTTAAACACTAACTTAGAAATTAAAATCAATACTTTAGTTATTTTGATGTCACGATATTAAATAAAATATTTAAATAATAAATAGAGCGATTAAAATAATTTAAATAAACTAAATGATTGTTTAAAAGTCATGTAAATAAAATACACAAGCGAAATAAAAATCTTTAAAACGACTTGGACGTTTAAAAGGTATTTAATAAATAAACTAGACATTTAAAATTATTTAAAATAATTAATCTCTAAACTTAAGTTATTTAAAAGAAATAAGTTGGACAATAAATATTAAATAAATAAGCTAAATAGTTAAAATCATTTAAATAACTATCCAATAAATTTAAATTATTTTAAATAAATAAGCGAGATAGTTAGGATCATTTAAACAAATAAACTAAATAAATAACATCATTTAATTAAGCAAATTTAAACATTTAAAATATTTAAAACAATTAAGTTGCATAATAAAAATTATTTTGACAAATAAATTTAAACAATTAAAAGCATTAATTAAATATTTAGTACAATAAAAATAGCTTAAATAAATAATTAATATTTTATTAACAAATAATTAAGGTAAAGAATTTTAAATCGATTAAACTTAAAAATAATCATAACATTTATTTAATTTAATGCATGTGATTTAATAGATTGGATTTTATGTGCTACAATTTCTTCCCTCCTTAAATGAAATTTCGTCCTCGAAATTCAAAACTTACTAACCAAGTTCGAATATCTTAGACCATAATAACACTAAATCTTCTTACCTCGCACCCACAAAAATTGACGCTAATTAGCTTTCGCTGCGCACTATGATATTTATTAATATCTATATATATCTATATATCACCAAGGGTTTGGCTAACTCTTAATGTCCTATAAATTCCTAATTCTTATTTGCTATCGAGAGATTTTATTCAAAATTAAATTTTATCACTGCACCAAATTACTTTGATCTAAATTGCAAACCTACGAACGCCATCCTATTGCAACTCATAAGTTCCATAACTTACAAATTCTTAGACCTTTAAGTTATTACACAACTTACATTTCTTTAATCTTATATCCTTCGTTATTGAACAATTATGCTCTCCATAAAGTCCTACAAGGTCTGTTACTTCCCTTAATTTGATAGCTTTAGATCTCTAAAAACAACTTCAAGCATTAGAGTCTGTGAAATCAATAAATAATTCATGTCGGTCTCAACCATATATTAAAAGCTTTCTCGTAAGAGAAGGTGCTTAATATCTACTTACCGATCAAACTCTATAGGACTTGAGCTCTTATGAAATTCCCAAGTTCCCAAAATATTTAACAACCAACCACTCACCTTCCTAAACAGATAGCTTCAATAAAATGGTTTTCTCAAAATTTTTCACGAAGTGCAGTTCAAAATTTTCTACATCATTAGTCGAAGTCAAACTCCGTCAAAAATCATTGAAAGATATGTTTAAAAGTTTTAAATAAATAATTTATGCACAAAAGCTATCAAAGTCCATGCTTTCAAAAATTATATTTTTGCTACCAAAACATTTTCTTAAAATCTTTCTCACAAGTCAACGCATTCTTCAAAATTAATTTTTGTATGCAAACAAATAATTTCAGATATCATTTTAGAAATAAAAATTTTAATGGAAGTTTGCTGCCCAAAAAAGTCCTAAAATCCTTAATCGCCTCGCTGGACTTGTTCAAGCTTCTAAAATCATTTAAAACTTATTCCAAAATTTCTTATGGCCGATTCTCTTATCAACACTCCTCTACGCGTTCCAAACTCTAACTCATACCCAAGAATAAAATTTCAGACCTTAAACTTGATAAGGACAGAAACTTAAATAGCTAATACCTCAACTTTTTAGACAACCTTCTCATCTAAACTAGCTGCATCCTTTAATCATGTAGTAGAAACTTAACGTAACAAAACTTAAATGTTCAGCAGCCACTAGAAAATCCACAATGACCCCAAGATTGGACAACAATAATTTCTTACTGTTAGCAGCCTAGCAGAACCAATTGATAATTTTGTATGCTGCCCATAGCAAGAACCCACTTCTCAAGTCTTACCTGTCACACAAGCATGCATCCTAAACATTAAAGTCAAGTCCTAGCTACACTACTGACTAAAAATATAATCCAAATTCAGAAGCACATAGTAATAAATGAAAGATTCCAAGAAAATGGTAATACAGCTTGCTTAGTCTAATGGCTTGCTTAACTTGACTTTTAGAATTTTTTCTACCCAAACTGATGCTTCTCCAACATTCTAAATTATCTCCCAAATCACCACTCGTAATTCTTTTCTTCTCATAATATACAATCAATCCTAACAACAACAGAATACAGTCACCAGTTACAACTAACGACCCGAATCCTTCGTCGACTCAAATTCTTGACAAAAGAACTTACTCCCAACAACCCATAACATAACTGATAAAATTCTCAACATAGCAACAACAACCATCAAAAAAAGTAAACAATTCACATCGTCGTCAAACAATGCAAAGATGGGAAAATAAATAAATAAAATAATAAATAAATGTATATATATATATATATATATATATCAAGGAGATGTTTAAACATCATTTAAAACTTGATTTTTCATACATGAAAATTATCAATAGCAAGGTTATGCCCTCCTGATATAGTACAGAAATTTGGAGGTAAGCAGTTTTAAATTGGTTTTGAAGCTATCAATTAGGATTTTAACTATATTCTATTCCTCAGATGTTCACACAAAAATAGCAATGATTCCTTAAGTTTATCCCAAGTCATCACACGAGTTTCAATTCATAAATTTAACTAACAAAACACATGCTTATCAATTTCTAGACACTATGCCCTTAGTTGTATCCGCCTAAAATCCATTCATAAAAGAATAAATTGCAACAACACAACAACTAATAATTCTTAATGCGCAAGTTTAATATTTTTCAACAAACTCCTACAATCCCATAAAAAAAATATTAAAACTTCCTAATAACTCAAACAACTTCCACGTACAGTTTAAAATTGGAAGGAATATTAGTACACCAACTCTGTTTAACTAGAAATCACATGCTATAAAATAATCATTTAAATAGCACACTTTAATCTACTAAAAGAATTTTTTAAACAAAATAAACACTGAGCTACTCATTTAAATACATTAAACACCTAATTTTATAAAAATATTTTAAAAGGAATGAAATCAAAACATTTAAAGTATTAATTCAAGTATGACTAGCATATAAAATTCTTTTAAACTTACAGACTTTGAGGCGAGATCTCCCGAGTCCTAGCGTTCGGCGATAGGCACATCCCAAGACCAATGACAGTGCTCTGATACCAATTGAGACGACCCTAACTTCTAACTTTTAAATAAATAAAGAAAATACGGATTTTTTTTTTAAAAAAAATTGGCATGACCTATTTGTTTGAATAATAAACCCCCTGTCACAAACAGCAATTTAAGATAAACCTCAACCCGAGGCAAACATCACGCAAAAACATGCATACACAGTAACTAATTCGACACCAAATGAAAAACTTTAAAATAGTGTTTACATGTCAAACATAATTGCAGGGAATAACACATCCTGCTACTAGAAAGGAATCAACATACGACAGGTGTTACTTATTACAATAACAATATGCGGAAAGAAGAGAGCGGCAACGGTCGAGGGCGTGCCACCGAACACCTACGGACCCTGGAAATCCTGCCCCGCAGCCTCGTCTGCATACTCACCTGCACCAAGTATAGTAGTGAGCTTAAAAGCCCAGCAAGATTTAAATAATACAGCAAGGTTTCAAAATAATGCATCAATACTAAAAATAATACTAAGTACACTTATGAATCTCACACGAAGAGGGAAAAAATGTCATGATATGCCCAAAGTAAGAACAATAGCAATATGCGATAAAAAAAAACACATTAATGATTCATTCATCCCTTACTTTTACTTTTGAATTCGGATCATCAATTGTGACTATGGTTCTGATCGATCAATGACTATAGTATACAATGCCGGAAAGGAAACCGAGTTCTTCTCGGCCCCACATTGCCCCTCTGATTTGGTAGGGAAGTCGAAATTTCTCCCAACCCCGATCTACACGTCTAATTTGGTAGGGAAGCCGTGATGTCTCTCGACCCCGATCTACACGTCTCATTTTGGCAAGTGACCCAGGGCATCCTCTGACCCATCATTGCACGTATAAGTCACAACCAACTCACTTCATTCTTTAACTTTTCCTTTCATTCATCATTTTCTCATTTCAACATTTATATTTACAATCATTCTTTAAATAAGACTTCGGGACTAGAATATAAATGAATTTGAAGTCACGCACGCGAATAAATGGGCGTTGAATAATTTAAATGACAAAAACTCAAAAGATAGCATGGCATGAATTTTATGGATGATTGGAGTGTAGGGGAGCACTCTCAGCTTAAAGGCTTTGCTCCTTCCACTTAAATTTACGCTCACAAGGGCCTAACTCGAGCGGCTAACCCAATAGGTCCATAACTCATCCTATTAAAATTTAAAAGGCTTTACGTTTGAACCGGAACCTCAAACACACCTTAAAATAATCCTATGACTAGTATTTACATTTTTATAGTGCTCGAACAACCCAAACGATTTAAATTCTCGAACAGCCCATAGTTGTTAGAAAACTCTGCTCGCGTTCGTCTAACTTAAAATGCACATAACCTACTCGATTCTTAGCCGAAATGAGCCCAATTCGCACCGCCACAGCCCTAACATCACATTAGAAAATCAAAGGTAGACCCTTCCCAGGTCTTGCTAAGGAATCCATCAGAACCAAAATATTAGAGGCTATACGCATAGGTGGAAAATTAAGTTTTGGCGCCCTTAATACTAAGGCTTCTCAAACTCACTCCTGATGCTTAACACCCCAAAAACTCACCCCAAGCATCCTCTAAGGGTCCCTAAATGACCAGAAATGGGTTCATGAGCTAGTCACTTGCCCGGCGCTAGCTTGTTCAATCATTTGCTCCAAAACGCTCTCCCGATGCCCTCAAACTCCACTAACAAACATTCCAACCAAAATTCCCAATAACCAGCCCTATATTCCACCCAAACCTAACTCAAAAACACATGTTTAATCCCATGAACACCCCATGGGCAGCCCCTCCACTCCTTTGATCCATTCACACAAAAACTTCCATTCAAACGCCACAAACTCGATTTGATTTACATCATTTCAAAGCATATGCATTAAATAACTTTTCCACCATCTTGTGAGACCTAAAACCAACCATACACACACAATAATGGATCGAAATCAGTAGGGTATATTCTGATTTTCCATTCACAACATGAAAAATTTTGTTTGAGTGTACGTAATTCATTCATATAAGTTCAATAACGAGTTAACAAATTTAAATTCACAAGACCACCCCTCAAGACCCTTGGTCTTGCTGAAACCGAACACTTACACACACAATATCACGTTTAAAAATGTAAGAAACTCAAGGTAAGGCCAAGAAACATAACCCATATACTCTAGTTTAGACATGAAATTTAAATTATAGAACTTTGGTGTGACACCCTCTTATTCGATATCATAATGCATATCTTAAATGCTAAAAAGAAAATTGTACTTTCATATTGAACATAGGCTTCATGAATGAAACTTAGACGTGTACATGTATCACATAACGTAATCGATCCACGTAAGTCGTTCTTCTCGTTCTTGACTTAAAACTTGAAACCTTTTGCATAGAAACTCTTGAAAATATTTTAGAAGCCTTAAAAGATCATAACCATGAATTTAGGACCCTAAAATAACATAAAAAATAAGGAAATCCAAAGGCAAGATGCGGCCGCTCCACTTCTTCGGCGCGGGCGCGCATGACCTGCACAGATGGGTCTTATTGCCCGCTCTCAAACACTATTTTAAATTCGGAATTTGGAAAAGTGGTAAACATGAAGTTGTAGCCCTTAATAATTGCTTTCAATGCCGAACACCTCCCCTCAATTGGACTTTTCAGTAAAGATTTATGCTCATTATCCCGAGATGTATCACTGTTGGAAAATCAAAACACTCGACACACTTCGGGGCGATTTTGGCCAAACTTTCAAAATGATTTTGACAAAACTCAAAACATGAAAGTTGTAGATAAATATGGTAGATTTAAAATAAAATTGGCCTCATATAATTTTGAATATAACACTAGTCTTAATCATCAATATGGTAACAAGTGCCATTAATCCGAGACAACTCAGCACATGCAAAATTTCAAGTATTAACTTCCCTACCTCAAAGCTTTAAAAATCCCAATCACAAACAAATTTATTCAAAAGATTTGTATCAAAATACACACTCAAAATCCTTAATTTTAAATTTAAAATTTATTCGACAACATTAAAATTTAATAAAGTAACCATTCATATAGACTAAAATTGCGGAAACCAAATGGTCATGGATAGGCGCTTGCTCACGACCACCATCCTCGCTAGATGGCACCTCAAACCTCATTGTCACCTGCATCATTAAAGTGTAGTGAGCCTAAAGGCTCAACAAGTACATACGGAAATAAAAAAATACATATACTTTAACTTTAAAACTTTTAATAAACGTTTCATCTTTAAAAACATCAACTTTTATTCTTACAAACATAATCACATTCACAAGCATATAACTTCAACCTTTTCTTTAAAATTTTCTTTCTCATATCATTTCAAACCTTTACAATTAACAAAATACACACACACACATAATTTAACTATTTACTCATCTAAAAGTATACATATACCTCATACCTCAACTTTATAACATTTCGACTTGTGGTTTGGTAACTCCGACCTTTTCATGGCCTTTTCATAACCTTTTCATAACATTTTCATAACATTTTCATAGATGCTTGATCAAGCTAATCCAATAACCCATGTTTGGATGGGCACCCCGATCCAAAGGCCGACATCCACACTCTCGTATAATTAGTCGTAACTTCACCACAATCCAATAAAACATTTTAACATTTTTCCTTCCCTTCAACACAACAACATTTCTGAAAATTTCTTTATTAATCATTTAAAAAATAATCTTTCAATACTCACACCTATCAAAATACATACATAAACATATACTCATAACATATTTTACACTCATATATGTAACTCTATATACACACTAGCACACACACCTTTAAAAGTTGTCACATACTCAGCATACGCACGCACACATATACAAACACATACCCATATGAAACCAATTCGTTTCACGGTCAACAATTCATCATATAAATATATAAAACTCCATGATTCATGTCTATAGCCTTTAAAACATGATAAAAATCCTTACATCAAATATCACTTCAATGATACTTCAAGAAACGGATTTTACTTGCCTTAAACTCGAAAGATGGATGATTTGGAGAGAATTCTTGGCTAGAGTATACCCGGGACAGGTAGAAATACGATAAAAAATGAAGAAAATTTGAAATTTCTCTTGCCGACACTATCTTCTCCTTCTCCTCCTCTCTTCTTTTCTCTTTCCTTCTCTTCTTTTCTTTTCTCTCGTTCTTTTCCTTTCTCAATAATGTTTTGTTCCCCCATAATAAATTAACACTACCCCACTATATAATATATAATATTCTAACATCCATACATATAATATATATACAAAAATATATATCTATAATAATATTTATACTATTGAAATAAAAATTTTAAATCTTCCAACCGTGTTCGGGTATCTCTTTTCATGAATCCGTCTCGAAATCATCAATAAAAAAACATCATATCTCAAGACAAATAAGAGTTAGAAATTTAAAAATATAAAAATCTAACATTCACATAACATTTAAATTTTTAAACCTGTAAAATCAAATAATTATAATTCATGCAACTCAACCGATCATTTAAATTTTTGGGCGTTACAATGCTACCCCCCTAAAAAATGGAATTTCGTCCTCGAAATTCAACTTACCAATAAAATCTGGATACTTTTCATGCATAACTGATTCCAATTCCCAAGTTGCTTCTTCTTCTGAATGATTCGACCATTGAACCTTAATCATAGGTATCACTTTATTTCTCAGTCTCTTTTCTTGTCTCTTGAGGATACCTATAGGTCTCTCCTCATAAGAAAAGTCCTGCGATAATTGTAGTGGTTCGAATTCTAATACATGAGCTGAATCAGATAAATACTTACGTAGCATCGATACATGAAACACATTGTGAACTGCAGAAAGATGGGGTGGTAGAGCCAACCTGTAGGCTAGGGTCCCCACTCGCTCTAGAATTTCAAACGGTCCAATGTATCTTGGGCTTAATTTTCCTTTTCTTCCAAATCTCATCACACCTTTCATTGGTGCTATCTTTAGGAAAACATGATCTCCTACCAAAAATTCCAAATCACGACGCCTCTTATCTGCATAACTCTTTTGTCGACTCTGAGCAGTTTTCATTCTATTACGAATTTGAACCACCATTTCTGTTGTTTGCCTCACAATTTTTGGACCTAAATCTGCTCGTTCTCCAACATCATCCCAATGAATGGGAGTCCTACATTTTCTTCCATATAAGGCCTCATAAGGATCCATCTTTATGGAAGCCTGATAGCTATTCTTGTAGGTGAATTCGATTAGCGAAAACTTCGAATCCCAACTCCCTTGAAAATCTATGACACATGCTCGCAGTAAATCCTCCAAAATCTGTATGACCCTCTCCGACTGTCCATCAGTCTGGGCGTGAAAAGATGTGCTAAAGGTCAACTTCGTCCCCAAAGCCTGATGTAAACTCTTCCAGAAACTTGAAGTAAATCGGGGGTCTCTATCTGACACTATAGACACTGGTATGCCATGAAGTCTAACAATCTCATTCAAGTATAATTCGGCATACTTATTCATATTTTAGGTTGTCTTCACAGGCAAGAAATGAGCAGACTTTGTGAGACGATCAACAATCACCCATATGCAGTTTAACCCCTTCAAAGTCTTTGGTAAACCAACCACAAAATCCATGCTAACATTATCCCATTTCCATTCTGGTATGGGAAGCGGCTTTAACATGCCAGCTGGTCTCTGATGCTCTGCTTTTACCTGTTGACACGTGAGGCATTCACTAACAAATTTGAAAATATCACGTTTCATATCTGGCCACCAATATAGTTTTTGCATGTCTTTGTACATCTTTGTACTCCCTGGGTGGAAGGAATACGGAGACCTATGTGCCTCGACCAACATATCATTTCTGATAGTTCTATCCTCTGGAACCCAAAGTCTACCTCGATAACGAACCAATCCGTCCTCCAAAGTATACAAATTCTTGTCTTTTTCCTCATCCCTTTGTCTCCACTTAATTAATTGTGCATCAGACAATTGACCTTCCTGTATCCTTTCTCTCAATGTAGGATGTAGTGTCAAAGCTAGCAGCTTAGCAAAAACTTCCTGAGTCAATACCTCCAATTCAAACTTTTGCATCTCGATCAACAAGGGTCGCTGAACTGTCAGTTGAGCTATACTTGCTGATTTTCTACTCAAAGCATCAACTACGACATTAGCTTTACCTGGATGATAATTAATTACACAGTCATAATCTTTCACCAACTCCAACCAGTGACGTTGTCTCATATTTAACTGCTTCTGGGTGAAGAAGTATTTGAGACTCTTGTGATCGGTAAAGATCTCGCATCTTTCACCATACAAGTAATGCCTCCATATCTTGAAGGAAAAAACTACAGCTGCTAACTCCAGATCGTGGGTAGGATAGTTTTTCTCATGAATCTTAAGTTGCCTTGAACATAGGCAATCAACTTCCCATCTTGCATCAATACAGCTCCCAAGCCCGTCTTAGAAGCATTGGTATACAAAATTTAATTCCCTTGTCCTAATGGCATAGCTAAGACCGGAGCCTCCATTAGAGTTTGCTTAAAATAATCAAAGCCCTTTTGGAAATCTGAGCTCCACACATACTTGACTCATTTCTTGGTTAAATACGTCAAGGGCAAAGACATCTTCAAAAATCCTTTGATGAAATGTCTGTAGTAGCCTGCTAATCCCAAGAAACTACGAATTTTTGTAACAGTCTTAGGCACTGGCCAATTTTTCACTGCTTCAACTTTATAAGGGTCAACCTCCACTCCTTCTTTCGAAACCACATGACCCAAGAATGTTACTCTTTCCAACCAAAATTCACATTTTCTGAACTTGGCATACAGACGCTTATCCTTCAAGATTTGCAATACTGTTCTCAAATGTCCACCATGCTCTTAAAATTCTTGGAGTAAACCAGGATATCATCAATGAACACAATGGCAAAATTATCCAAAAACGGTTGAAATATTCTGTTAATCAAATCCATAAATATTGACGGTGCATTTGTCACTCCAAATGGCATAACCAAAAACTCGTAATGCCCATAACGAGTTCCAAACACTGTCTTATGAATATCTGACTCCTTGATTTTCAACTGGTGGTACCCTGAACAAAGATCTATTTTAGAGAACACTGCAGCCCCTTGTAATTGATGAAACAAGTCATCAATTCTAGGCAAAGGGTATTTGTTCTTGATCGTCAATTTATTTAACTCCCTATAATCAATAAAAGTCTCAAACTGTCGTCTTTCTTCTTCACAAACAAGACTGGTGCACCCCATGGTGAGAAACTTGGGCGTACAAATCCTTTATCCAATAATCCTTGAATCTGGTCTTTGAGCTCCTTCATTTCAGTCGGAGCCAATTGATATGGTTTTTTGGAAACGGGATTCGCATTTGGTACCAATTCAATAGAAAATTCTAGATCCCTGTCCGGTGGAAGACCAAAAATATCATCAGGAAATACCTCTAGATATTCACAGACCACCTCCACTTTTTCCAAAGAAGGTCGTTGAAGTTCCTTGGTAACTGATAAACTGACTAGGAAACCCTGACATCCCTTTCTCAAACACTTCTATGCTTTTAAGGTTGATATCAATCGAATTTGACTTTTATTGTGAACTGCTTCAAAAGTAAATTGACCTCCTTGGGATTTTTTAATTGTGACCATTCTTTGTTGGAAATCAATTGACACCCCATTCTTGGCCAACCAATCCATTCCCAAGATGATGTCAAATTCTGGCATAGGTAGTACTATCAAATCAGCCACTACCTTGTTTCCCTGTAACTCAAGATCTATGTTAGGAAACACTAGATTTGAAAACAATTCTTCCCCTGATGGAACAGTCACATTGAATCCCGTTATCGATTTCTCAGATAATTTAGGAAATTTTCTCATGCAAGACTCGGATATAAACGAATGTGATGCTCCCAAATATAACAAGGCAGTAGTGCACAATCCAAATAGAGATATAATACCTGTGATCACAGTCGTGTCTGGGTTTGCCTCCTCTTTTGTCATCACAAAAGCTCTTCCTTGAACTGGTTGCTTACGTTGAGGGCAGTCCTTGACATAATGGCCCACCACTCCGTATTTAAAGCACACATTTTGTCCCTTCATGCACTGTCCAAAATGATTTTTCTGACAATTAGGACAAAATGGTTTTTCCGCAGTCTTAGGAGCGGTTTGACGCTGCCCTTGGAATTGATACGGTCCTACGTTTCTTTTCTTGGCCGGTCCTGGTTGATCCTGATGCTGAAATGGTTGCCTCTTTCCTTGACTTTCTTCCTCTATTTCCTTCCAGCTCAACTCTGCTTTTAATGCTTTATTGACCGCCACTTTATAATCAGTAGGTTCCGCCATAATAACATCACGTTTGATTGTAGGTTTTAATCCATCCATGAAGTGCCTCAAATTTTCGATAGCAATTGTCTCTATTAGTGGAACAAAATAACATCCTCTCTCAAATTTCTTAATATACTCGGCTACCAACATCCCACCTTGTTTCAGATTGAGGAATTCCTTGGTCAAACGAGAACGTACGTCAGTAGTGAAGTACTTCTCAAAGAACACTTGTTTAAAACCTTCCCACTTCAATGTTGTCAAGTTTACATTTAGTTTAGCACCTTCCCACCATAGCCTGGCATCACCCCTTAACATAAACACCGCACATCTCACCCTGTTCTCATCAGCAAGTTGCATATAAACAAAAATATCCTCCAAAGATTTGACCCATTCTTCAGCCTCCAATGGGTCTGTGCTGCCTGCAAATTCTTTCGGTCCATTGCTCCTGAAGCGCTCTTGAACTCCATCCGACCTTATTCCGACACCAGTCGGTTGTCCTCCAGCTTGGGACGTTTGCCCCACTAGCTGTTGCAAAAGCTAGTCCATACCAGCTAAAACTTGTTCTCCCGTATTAAGACCATCATCTCCTCCATTTTGATATGGGCGTCCTCCTCCTGCCATAATCTGCCAACATACAACCCAAATTCCCCATATATGACCAAATTGCATGACAAATAACTTTTATATTTCATCTTAAAATATCGTTTCAAACTTGAAAAAATACATCATCATATCTTTTGAACTTCATTATACATTAAAACTTTAATAATCATGCATCTTTTAGAATAAAAATCAATATACAACATAAGCCTTAAACTTATAACCTTTGAAGTGTGTCTGCACGAGATCATAGTGGTGAGAGTTTGCGCTTATCCCAAAGACCATGCTTTGATACCAACTTGTGACACCCTCTTATTCGATAACATAATGCATATCTTAAATGCTAAAAAGAAAATTTTACTTTTATATTGAACATAGGCTTCATGAATGAAACTTAGACATGTACATGCATCAGATAACATAATCGATCCACGTAAGTCGTTCTTCTCGTTCTTGACTTAAAACTTGAAATTTTTTGCATAAAAACTCTTGAAAATATTTTAGAAGCCATAAAAGTTCATAAACATGAATTTAGGACCCTAAAATAACATTAAAAAAATAAGGAAATCCAAAGGCAAGGCACGGGCGCACATGACCTACGCAGATGGGTCTTATTGCTCGCTGTCAAACACTATTTTAAAGTCGGAATATGGAAAAATGGTAAACATGAAAGTTGTAGCCCTTAATCTTGAATTTCCAATGCTGAACATCTCCCCTAAGTTGGACTTTTCAGTAAAACGTTATGCTCATTATCCCGAGATGTGTCACTACCGGAAAATCAAAACACTGGACACACTTCGGGGAGATTTTGGCCAAACTTCCAAAATGATTTTGACAAAACTCAAAACATAAAAGTTGTAGATAAATGAGGTAGATTTAAAATAAAATTAGCCGCATATAATTTGGAATAGTACACTAGTCTTAATCATCAATATGGTAACAAGTGCCACTAATCCGAGACAACCCAGCACATGCAAAATTTCAAGTATTAACTTCCCTACCTCAAAGCTTTAAAAATCCCAATCACAAAAAACTTTATTCAAAAGATTTGTATCAAAATACACACTCAAAATCCTTAACTTTAAATTTAAAATTTATTCGACAACATTAAACTGTAATAAAGTAACCATTCATATAGACTAAAATTGCGGAAACCAAATGGTCATGGATAGGCGCTTGCTCACGACCACCATCCTCGCTAGACGGCACCTCAAACCTCATTGTCATCTGCATCATTAAAGTGTAGTGAGCCTAAAGGCTCAACAAGCACATACGAAAATAACAAAATACATATACTTTAACTTTAAAACTTTTAATAAACCTTTCATCTTTAAAAACTTCAACTTCTATTCTTACAAACATAATCACATTCACAAGCATACAACTTCAACCTTTTTCTTTAAAATTTGCTTTCTCATATCATTTCAAACCTTTACATTTAACAAAATACACATGCACATAATTTAACTATTTACTCATCTAAAAGTATACATATACCTCATACCTCAACTTTATAACATTTCGACTTGTGGTTTGGTAACTCCTACCTTTTTATAGCCTTTTCATAACCTTTTCATAGATGCTTGATCAAGCTAATCCAATAACCCATGTTTGGAGGGGCACCCCGACCCAAAGGCCGACATTCACACTCTCGTATAATTAGTCGTAACTTCACCACAAGCCAATAAAACATTTAAAAATTTTTCCTTCCCTTCAACACAACAACATTTCTGAAAATTTCTTTATTCATCATTTAAAAAATAATCTTTCAATACTCACACCTATCAAAATACATACATAAACATATACTCAAAAAATATTTTACACTCATATATGTAACTCCATATACACAATAACACACAAACCTTTAAAAGTTGTCACATACTTAGCATACGCACGCATGCACACACACACACACACATACAAACACATACCCACATGGAACCAATTCATTTCACGGTCAACAATTCATCATAGAAATATATAAAACTCCTTGATTCATGTCTATAGCCTTTAAAACATGATAAAAATCTTACATCAAATATCACTTCAATGATACTTCAAGAAACGGATTTTACTTGCCTTAAACTCAAAAGATGGATGATTTGGAGAAAATTCTTGGCTAGAGTATACCCGGGACACGTAGAAATACGATCAAAAATGATTAAAAATTAAAATTTCTCTTGCCGACACTATCTTCTCCTTCTCCTCCCCTCTTCTTCTCTCTTTCCTTCTCTTCTTTTCTTTTCTCTCGTTCTTTTCCTTTCTCAATAATGTTTTGTTCCCCCATAATAAATTAACACTACCCCACTATATAATATATAATACTCTAACATTCATACATATAATATATATGCAAAAATATATATCTATAATAATCTTTATACTATTGAAATAAAAATTTTAAATCTTCCAACCGTGTTCGGGTATCTCTTTTCACGAATCCGTCTCAAAATCATCAATAAAAAAACATCATATCTCAAGACAAATAAGAGTTAGAAATTTAAAAATATAAAAATCTAACATGCACATAACATTTAAATTTTTAAACCTGTAAAATCAAATAATTATAATTCATGCAACTCAACCGGTCATTTAAATTTATGGGCGTTACAATGCTACCCCCCTAAAAAATGGAATTTCGTCCTCGAAATTCAACTTACCAATAAAATCTGGATACTTTTCATGCATAACTGATTCCAATTCCCAAGTTGCTTCTTCTTCTGAATGATTCGACCATTGAACCTTAATCATAGGTATCACTTTATTTCTCAGTCTCTTTTCTTGTCTCTTGAGGATACCTATAGGTCTCTCCTCATAAGAAAAGTCCTGCGATAATTGTAGTGGTTCGAATTCTAATACATGAGCTGAATCAGATAAATACTTACGTAGCATCGATACATGAAACACATTGTGAACTGCAGAAAGATGGGGTGGTAGAGCCAACCTGTAGGCTAGGGTCCCCACTCGCTCTAGAATTTCAAACGGTCCAATGTATCTTGGGCTTAATTTTCCTTTTCTTCCAAATCTCATCACACCTTTCATTGGTGCTATCTTTAGGAAAACATGATCTCCTACCAAAAATTCCAAATCACGACGCCTCTTATCTGCATAACTCTTTTGTCGACTCTGAGCAGTTTTCATTCTATTACGAATTTGAACCACCATTTCTGTTGTTTGCCTCACAATTTTTGGACCTAAATCTGCTCGTTCTCCAACATCATCCCAATGAATGGGAGTCCTACATTTTCTTCCATATAAGGCCTCATAAGGATCCATCTTTATGGAAGCCTGATAGCTATTCTTGTAGGTGAATTCGATTAGCGAAAACTTCGAATCCCAACTCCCTTGAAAATCTATGACACATGCTCGCAGTAAATCCTCCAAAATCTGTATGACCCTCTCCGACTGTCCATCAGTCTGGGCGTGAAAAGATGTGCTAAAGGTCAACTTCGTCCCCAAAGCCTGATGTAAACTCTTCCAGAAACTTGAAGTAAATCGGGGGTCTCTATCTGACACTATACACTGGTATGCCATGAAGTCTAACAATCTCATTCAAGTATAATTCGGCATACTTATTCATATTTTAGGTTGTCTTCACAGGCAAGAAATGAGCAGACTTTGTGAGACGATCAACAATCACCCATATGCAGTTTAACCCCTTCAAAGTCTTTGGTAAACCAACCACAAAATCCATGCTAACATTATCCCATTTCCATTCTGGTATGGGAAGCGGCTTTAACATGCCAGCTGGTCTCTGATGCTCTGCTTTTACCTGTTGACACGTGAGGCATTCACTAACAAATTTGAAAATATCACGTTTCATATCTGGCCACCAATATAGTTTTTGCATGTCTTTGTACATCTTTGTACTCCCTGGGTGGAAGGAATACGGAGACCTATGTGCCTCGACCAACATATCATTTCTGATAGTTCTATCCTCTGGAACCCAAAGTCTACCTCGATAACGAACCAATCCGTCCTCCAAAGTATACAAATTCTTGTCTTTTTCCTCATCCCTTTGTCTCCACTTAATTAATTGTGCATCAGACAATTGACCTTCCTGTATCCTTTCTCTCAATGTAGGATGTAGTGTCAAAGCTAGCAGCTTAGCAAAAACTTCCTGAGTCAATACCTCCAATTCAAACTTTTGCATCTCGATCAACAAGGGTCGCTGAACTGTCAGTTGAGCTATACTTGCTGATTTTCTACTCAAAGCATCAACTACGACATTAGCTTTACCTGGATGATAATTAATTACACAGTCATAATCTTTCACCAACTCCAACCAGTGACGTTGTCTCATATTTAACTGCTTCTGGGTGAAGAAGTATTTGAGACTCTTGTGATCGGTAAAGATCTCGCATCTTTCACCATACAAGTAATGCCTCCATATCTTGAAGGAAAAAACTACAGCTGCTAACTCCAGATCGTGGGTAGGATAGTTTTTCTCATGAATCTTAAGTTGCCTTGAACATAGGCAATCAACTTCCCATCTTGCATCAATACAGCTCCCAAGCCCGTCTTAGAAGCATTGGTATACAAAATTTAATTCCCTTGTCCTAATGGCATAGCTAAGACCGGAGCCTCCATTAGAGTTTGCTTAAAATAATCAAAGCCCTTTTGGAAATCTGAGCTCCACACATACTTGACTCATTTCTTGGTTAAATACGTCAAGGGCAAAGACATCTTCAAAAATCCTTTGATGAAATGTCTGTAGTAGCCTGCTAATCCCAAGAAACTACGAATTTTTGTAACAGTCTTAGGCACTGGCCAATTTTTCACTGCTTCAACTTTATAAGGGTCAACCTCCACTCCTTCTTTCGAAACCACATGACCCAAGAATGTTACTCTTTCCAACCAAAATTCACATTTTCTGAACTTGGCATACAGACGCTTATCCTTCAAGATTTGCAATACTGTTCTCAAATGTCCACCATGCTCTTAAAATTCTTGGAGTAAACCAGGATATCATCAATGAACACAATGGCAAAATTATCCAAAAAACGGTTGAAATATTCTGTTAATCAAATCCATAAATATTGACGGTGCATTTGTCACTCCAAATGGCATAACCAAAAACTCGTAATGCCCATAACGAGTTCCAAACACTGTCTTATGAATATCTGACTCCTTGATTTTCAACTGGTGGTACCCTGAACAAAGATCTATTTTAGAGAACACTGCAGCCCCTTGTAATTGATGAAACAAGTCATCAATTCTAGGCAAAGGGTATTTGTTCTTGATCGTCAATTTATTTAACTCCCTATAATCAATAAAAGTCTCAAACTGTCGTCTTTCTTCTTCACAAACAAGACTGGTGCACCCCATGGTGAGAAACTTGGGCGTACAAATCCTTTATCCAATAATCCTTGAATCTGGTCTTTGAGCTCCTTCATTTCAGTCGGAGCCAATTGATATGGTTTTTTGGAAACGGGATTCGCATTTGGTACCAATTCAATAGAAAATTCTAGATCCCTGTCCGGTGGAAGACCAAAAATATCATCAGGAAATACCTCTAGATATTCACAGACCACCTCCACTTTTTCCAAAGAAGGTCGTTGAAGTTCCTTGGTAACTGATAAACTGACTAGGAAACCCTGACATCCCTTTCTCAAACACTTCTATGCTTTTAAGGTTGATATCAATCGAATTTGACTTTTATTGTGAACTGCTTCAAAAGTAAATTGACCTCCTTGGGATTTTTTAATTGTGACCATTCTTTGTTGGAAATCAATTGACACCCCATTCTTGGCCAACCAATCCATTCCCAAGATGATGTCAAATTCTGGCATAGGTAGTACTATCAAATCAGCCACTACCTTGTTTCCCTGTAACTCAAGATCTATGTTAGGAAACACTAGATTTGAAAACAATTCTTCCCCTGATGGAACAGTCACATTGAATCCCGTTATCGATTTCTCAGATAATTTAGGAAATTTTCTCATGCAAGACTCGGATATAAACGAATGTGATGCTCCCAAATATAACAAGGCAGTAGTGCACAATCCAAATAGAGATATAATACCTGTGATCACAGTCGTGTCTGGGTTTGCCTCCTCTTTTGTCATCACAAAAGCTCTTCCTTGAACTGGTTGCTTACGTTGAGGGCAGTCCTTGACATAATGGCCCACCACTCCGTATTTAAAGCACACATTTTGTCCCTTCATGCACTGTCCAAAATGATTTTTCTGACAATTAGGACAAAATGGTTTTTCCGCAGTCTTAGGAGCGGTTTGACGCTGCCCTTGGAATTGATACGGTCCTACGTTTCTTTTCTTGGCCGGTCCTGGTTGATCCTGATGCTGAAATGGTTGCCTCTTTCCTTGACTTTCTTCCTCTATTTCCTTCCAGCTCAACTCTGCTTTTAATGCTTTATTGACCGCCACTTTATAATCAGTAGGTTCCGCCATAATAACATCACGTTTGATTGTAGGTTTTAATCCATCCATGAAGTGCCTCAAATTTTCGATAGCAATTGTCTCTATTAGTGGAACAAAATAACATCCTCTCTCAAATTTCTTAATATACTCGGCTACCAACATCCCACCTTGTTTCAGATTGAGGAATTCCTTGGTCAAACGAGAACGTACGTCAGTAGTGAAGTACTTCTCAAAAACACTTGTTTAAAACCTTCCCACTTCAATGTTGTCAAGTTTACATTTAGTTTAGCACCTTCCCACCATAGCCTGGCATCACCCCTTAACATAAACACCGCACATCTCACCCTGTTCTCATCAGCAAGTTGCATATAAACAAAAATATCCTCCAAAGATTTGACCCATTCTTCAGCCTCCAATGGGTCTGTGCTGCCTGCAAATTCTTTCGGTCCATTGCTCCTGAAGCGCTCTTGAACTCCATCCGACCTTATCCCGACACCAGTCGGTTGTCCTCCAGCTTGGGACGTTTGCCCCACTAGCTGTTGCAAAAGCTAGTCCATACCAGCTAAAACTTGTTCTCCCGTATTAAGACCATCATCTCCTCCATTTTGATATGGGCGTCCTCCTCCTGCCATAATCTGCCAACATACAACCCAAATTCCCCATATATGACCAAATTGCATGACAAATAACTTTTATATTTCATCTTAAAATATCGTTTCAAACTTGAAAAAATACATCATCATATCTTTTGAACTTCATTATACATTAAAACTTTAATAATCATGCATCTTTTAGAATAAAAATCAATATACAACATAAGCCTTAAACTTATAACCTTTGAAGTGTGTCTGCACGAGATCATAGTGGTGAGAGTTTGCGCTTATCCCAAAGACCATGCTTTGATACCAACTTGTGACACCCTCTTATTCGATAACATAATGCATATCTTAAATGCTAAAAAGAAAATTTTACTTTTATATTGAACATAGGCTTCATGAATGAAACTTAGACATGTACATGCATCAGATAACATAATCGATCCACGTAAGTCGTTCTTCTCGTTCTTGACTTAAAACTTGAAATTTTTTGCATAAAAACTCTTGAAAATATTTTAGAAGCCATAAAAGTTCATAAACATGAATTTAGGACCCTAAAATAACATTAAAAAAATAAGGAAATCCAAAGGCAAGGCACGGGCGCACATGACCTACGCAGATGGGTCTTATTGCTCGCTGTCAAACACTATTTTAAAGTCGGAATATGGAAAAATGGTAAACATGAAAGTTGTAGCCCTTAATCTTGAATTTCCAATGCTGAACATCTCCCCTAAGTTGGACTTTTCAGTAAAACGTTATGCTCATTATCCCGAGATGTGTCACTACCGGAAAATCAAAACACTGGACACACTTCGGGGAGATTTTGGCCAAACTTCCAAAATGATTTTGACAAAACTCAAAACATAAAAGTTGTAGATAAATGAGGTAGATTTAAAATAAAATTAGCCGCATATAATTTGGAATAGTACACTAGTCTTAATCATCAATATGGTAACAAGTGCCACTAATCCGAGACAACCCAGCACATGCAAAATTTCAAGTATTAACTTCCCTACCTCAAAGCTTTAAAAATCCCAATCACAAAAAACTTTATTCAAAAGATTTGTATCAAAATACACACTCAAAATCCTTAACTTTAAATTTAAAATTTATTCGACAACATTAAAGTAATAAAGTAACCATTCATATAGACTAAAATTGCGGAAACCAAATGGTCATGGATAGGCGCTTGCTCACGACCACCATCCTCGCTAGACGGCACCTCAAACCTCATTGTCATCTGCATCATTAAAGTGTAGTGAGCCTAAAGGCTCAACAAGCACATACGAAAATAACAAAATACATATACTTTAACTTTAAAACTTTTAATAAACCTTTCATCTTTAAAAACTTCAACTTCTATTCTTACAAACATAATCACATTCACAAGCATACAACTTCAACCTTTTTCTTTAAAATTTGCTTTCTCATATCATTTCAAACCTTTACATTTAACAAAATACACATGCACATAATTTAACTATTTACTCATCTAAAAGTATACATATACCTCATACCTCAACTTTATAACATTTCGACTTGTGGTTTGGTAACTCCTACCTTTTTATAGCCTTTTCATAACCTTTTCATAGATGCTTGATCAAGCTAATCCAATAACCCATGTTTGGAGGGGCACCCCGACCCAAAGGCCGACATTCACACTCTCGTATAATTAGTCGTAACTTCACCACAAGCCAATAAAACATTTAAAAATTTTTCCTTCCCTTCAACACAACAACATTTCTGAAAATTTCTTTATTCATCATTTAAAAAATAATCTTTCAATACTCACACCTATCAAAATACATACATAAACATATACTCAAAAAATATTTTACACTCATATATGTAACTCCATATACACAATAACACACAAACCTTTAAAAGTTGTCACATACTTAGCATACGCACGCATGCACACACACACACACACACATACAAACACATACCCACATGGAACCAATTCATTTCACGGTCAACAATTCATCATAGAAATATATAAAACTCCTTGATTCATGTCTATAGCCTTTAAAACATGATAAAAATCTTACATCAAATATCACTTCAATGATACTTCAAGAAACGGATTTTACTTGCCTTAAACTCAAAAGATGGATGATTTGGAGAAAATTCTTGGCTAGAGTATACCCGGGACACGTAGAAATACGATCAAAAATGATTAAAAATTAAAATTTCTCTTGCCGACACTATCTTCTCCTTCTCCTCCCCTCTTCTTCTCTCTTTCCTTCTCTTCTTTTCTTTTCTCTCGTTCTTTTCCTTTCTCAATAATGTTTTGTTCCCCCATAATAAATTAACACTACCCCACTATATAATATATAATACTCTAACATTCATACATATAATATATATGCAAAAATATATATCTATAATAATCTTTATACTATTGAAATAAAAATTTTAAATCTTCCAACCGTGTTCGGGTATCTCTTTTCACGAATCCGTCTCAAAATCATCAATAAAAAAACATCATATCTCAAGACAAATAAGAGTTAGAAATTTAAAAATATAAAAATCTAACATGCACATAACATTTAAATTTTTAAACCTGTAAAATCAAATAATTATAATTCATGCAACTCAACCGGTCATTTAAATTTATGGGCGTTACATTTGGCGTCACAAAAACAAATAAACATTTGAAGGAATTTAAACACTAACTTAGAAATTAAAATCTGTACATTAGTTATTTTGATGTCACGATGTTAAATAAAATATTTAAATAATAAACAGAGCGATTAAAATAATTTAAATAAACTAAATGATTGTTTAAAAGTCATATAAATAAAATACACAAGCGGAATAAAAATCTTTAAAATAACTTGGACGTTTAAAAGGTATTTAATAAATAAACTAGACATTTAAAATTATTTAAAATAACTAATCTCTAAACATAAGTTATTTAAAATAAATAAGTTGGACAATAAATATTTAAATAAATAAGCTAAACAGTTAAAATTATTTAAATAATTATCCAATAAACTTAAATCATTTTAAATAAATAAGCGAGATAGTTAGGATCATTTAAAAAAATAAACTAAATAATTAAAATCATTTAATTAAGCAAATTTGAACATTTAAAATATTTAAAAAAATTAATTTGCACAATAAAATGTTGGAAAAACTGGCGTTCAGATCAATCACGATTGATACCCGGTGCAGCGGAAGTTTAAAATTTTGTTATGGAACAATTCCATAGTGTGGGTATCAACCGTTCAACGATTAAATTATTAGTGTGTAAAATTTAAATAACAATTAAATAAATTTTACCTCAAATCTCGCAACGAGATTAATGGACACCAACAGAACAATTCTGCTCTTGTTGTCTCTCCCTGGAACCGATGAACGCCTTCAATCAGGTCCACGAACAGAGGTTAATCCCTCTGATAGATTGCACTAGAAAATCTATCAGAAGTTTTCTGCGAAGAGAATACACGAATTTGATTCGTTATTCCTTACTGCGATTCAAAATCACAGACCGGAATTTCTCGGGCAGAGCAAGGAGGGGCGGGCCGAAATATGTTTGAGAGAGAGGGTAGGGTTTCGAAAATTGCTCTCAAAAATGACCTGTTGTATGTAATTTCTGTACTGAAATAACTTATTTATAATGCAGGCCACTAACACCTTAGGGCACATTAGTCATAAGCTGGGGCCCGACAAGCAAAGCCCGCTCGTTCAGAAATTAATATAAAATTCATCGTGACTCCGATTGATGAAACGATTTCACCAATGCGCACAGAAACCATTTCTGCACGTTTTAAAGTCAAAATAAATTTTCCTGAATCCGAATTCAGTGGTTTCCAAAAATGTCCATCCATATGTCATTTTAGGAAATCCTACTCCCTTACTCTTATTTAAGAAGTCCAACTCCTTAGTTCATTAAATTTAACTCTTTAAATTTAACTATCTCAACGGGGATTAAAACTCCATTACACTGTGTGACCCTCAATGGTTCAGGGATACAGCTAGCCGTGGGCTCACAACTCCTTGTGACTCGGAACAACACTTTCCGACTTGCCCAACGAATCATGGTAAAGCGCCTAGCAACATCGCCCCATGATTCCCTAGGTATCACTGATAGTGCCTACAAGAACCAGTAGATTTTGGTTAACGTACAGTACGGTCCCTTCATCCATATATCCCGATCGAATCAACAACCATTGGTATATCGAGAGTCGCTCAAGATTCGATAACTATGCAATACATCTTGAAGATCAAATTAGTGACATCGCATGTGCTACTAAGAAACCATTTCTTAAATCACATCAAGTACTCTGGCCAGAGATTTGTCACACTAATATCTCCTCAGATCGCATAGGATATCCACACTCGCAAGTATGTGGTGAATCCTTGACAACAATGCATTGACTCCTATATGTGTCGTAACTGTACCCAATCTCGACACCTGATGACCCCCTCAGAGTCGGTAAACGAGTCAAAGCACAGTACTAGCATATAGAGTCTCCATGATGTTTCAAGTCGTAAGGACTAATGGTGTACAACCAAAACCGCGGACTTTATCCACTCGATAAGTGATAACCACTTGGAAAGTCCGGATAGGGTAGTTCGACTATTCATCCTATGAATATCCATTTGCATGCTTCGAACATCTCCATGTTCCCTACCAATGAAACGTGGTACTCCGCATCGCAAATGCTAGTCTCAAACTCGAGCGATCCTTATCCTTATTATCGGACGGCTCAATCGACTAGGAACGGTTTTAGAATATACAGTGACTATAAGATGTATTTCATGATAGACATCTCCATGTTCTACCACATCTCACATACACTATAGTATATTCAAGGTCTTTATCAAAACAACAATAGTATATCGCAATATAACAATATGAAGTAATATAAAGTCATTGCCATAAAAGTGTAAATAATATTTAAACAAAAGATTGTTTATACAAAGAGTCAACAAAGCCCATAGCCACACAGTTGGCTCACTGGGCACCCACTCTTACAATCTCCCACTTGCCCTATAGCCAACTAGTCATACTACGTAGACCCATTGCTTCGCGATGTTTGTCAAACAATGGTCCTGGCAAAGGCTTAGTAAGTGGATCAGCGATATTGTCTGCAGAGGCCACTCGTTCGACACTGATGTCTCCTCTTTCCACAATCTCCCGGATTATGTGGTATTTCCTCAGTACGTGTTTGGATCTTTGATGAGACCTTGGTTCCTTTGCTTGAGCAACGGCACCCGTGTTGTCGCAGTACACCGGGACTGGACCAACAAATTCAGGAATGACGCCCAACTCTTGGACGAAATTCCTCATCCAAACGGCCTCTTTAGCAGCAGCTGATGCTGCAATGTATTCAGCCTCAGTGGTGGAATCCGCTGTGGTGTCCTGCTTGGAACTCTTCCAAGAGACAGCACCACCATTGAGCATGAACACAAATCCAGAGGTTGACTTCGAGTCATCCACATCACTTTGGAAGCTAGAGTCGGTATAGCCTTCCAGTTTGAGTTCTCGTCCTCCATAAACCATGAACATATTCTTAGTCCTTCGCAAGTACTTAAGAATGTCCTTCACGGCTTTCCAATGCATCTGACCAGGATTAGACTGATATCTGCTCGTGACACTCAGAGCAAATGCTACATCCGGTCTGGTAGATATCATCCCATACATGATACTACCTATAGCTGACGCATATGGTACATGTGTCATATTCTCTATCTCTGCATCAGTCTTGGGACACATAGACTTGGATAGAGAAACTCCATGACACATGGGTAGATGTCCTCTCTTGGACCCATCCATTGAAAACCGTTTCAATATGGTATCGATGTAGGTTGATTGAGTGAGTCCTATCATTCTCTTAGATCTATCCCTATAGATCTGTATCCCAAGAATGTAGGATGCCTCACCCAAATCCTTCATCGAAAATCTACCTGATAACCATATCTTTGTTGACTGCAACATCCCTACATCATTCCCAATGAGTAGGATGTCATCAACATAAAGTACTAAGAATGTCACCGCATCCTTAACTACTTTCTTGTACACGCAAGGTTCCTCCGGGTTCTTGATGAAACCAAAGTCTTTAATTGTTTCATCAAATTTCTGGTTCCAACTTCTTGATGCTTGTTTTAGACCATAAATTGATCTCTGAAGCTTGCATACCTTATGCTCGCTTCCCATGGATGTGTACCCCTCAGGCTGCTTCATATAGATTTCTTCCTTAATGTCTCCATTAAGAAAAGCAGTCTTCACATCCATCTGCCATATCTCATAGTCATTACCATGCAGCTATGGCAATTAGGATTCTTATGGACTTGAACATTGCGACTGGTGAAAAGGTTTCATCATAGTCAACTCCTTGCCTTTGAGTATAACCTTTCGCCACCAATCGCGCCTTGTAGGTCAATACCTTACCATCAGGCCCAAGCTTTCTTTTGTAGATCCATTTACACCCTATTGGAACAATTCCATCGGAGGATCCACTAAAGTCCAGACTTGGTTAGTATGCATCGAATCCAATTCTGATTGCATAGCTTCAAGCCATAAATTCGAATCCGCATCAGAAATTGCTTCCTTGAAGCTTCTTGGATCACATCCAATGTCGGGTTCATCTTGACCCTCTTCAAGAAGAAGACCATATCGAACTGGAGGTCTAGAAGTCCTCTCGGATCTTCTAGGTGCAGGCGTGTCCAGCAATGGTTCCTGAGGTGTGGGATCGTTATTTTGTATTTCGGGTTCTTCTCGAACTTCTTCGAGTTCACATCATCTCGCCTTTCTTATCCAATAAGAACTCCTTCTCCAAGAAGGTGGCATTCCGTGAAACAAACACTTTTGTTTCAGCAGGATAATAGAAATAATATCCGATTGAATTCTTCGGATACCCCACAAAATAACACAAGCTGGATCGACTATCCAACTTATCTCCCACTGTCCGCTTCACGTAAGCAGGACATCCCCAAATCCTCAAGTACGAATACTTAGGAGCTTTGCCATTCCATAACTCGTATGGTGTTTTGTCCACTGCTTTAGTGTGGACGTTATTCAACAACAATACCGCCGTTTCAAGCGCATAGCCCCAAAACGAGGTGGAAGCTCAGTGAAGCTCATCATGGATCGAACCATGTCCAACAAAGTTCGATTACGACGCTCCGATACACCATTAAGCTGTGGTGTCATAGGAGGAGTCCACTGAGAGAGAATCCCATTCTCTTTTAGATAGTCCCAAAAACTCGGTACTCAAGTATTCTCCACCTCGATCCGATCGAAGTGCTTTAATACTTTTACCTAGCTTGTTTTCTACTTCAGCCTTGAATTCTTTGAACTTTTCAAATGCTTCAGACTTATATTTCATTAAATATAAATACCCATACCTAGAATAATCATCAGTAAAGGTAATGAAGTAGGTGTGGCCATGTTGAGTCCCTACTCTAAATGGACCACAAACATCTGTATGGATCAAATCCAACAGATTTTGACTACGTTCAGGCTTCCCCTTAAAAGGAGATTTAGTCATTTTCCCTTTTAGGCAGGATTCACAAGTAGGTAGAGAGTTAATATCAGACATATCAAACATGCCCTCTCCCACTAGCTTGTTCATCCTCCTTGAGGAAATATGACCTAGTCTAGCGTGCCATAGGTTTGCCGGGTTTTGACTATCGATTTTCCTTTTGTTTGTTGTCGCCGGTTTGTCAATACAATTTACTGGAACGTCTTTTAGTTTTAAATTGTATAGATCGTTTTCAAGTTGTCCATTTCCAATTAAACATTCATTCTTGTAAATATTGCAAATCCCATTCACAAAATTACAAGAATAACCATCTCTATCAAGCATAGAAATAGAAATAATGTTTTTAATTAAATCTGGCACAAATAAAACATCTCTCAACAATAATTTAAAACCATTATGCAAAATCAAACAAACATCTCCAATGGCCGTAGCTTCAACTCTGGAACCATTCCCGAGCCTCAGCTGGGTCTCACCCATTCTAAGCCTGCGACTTCTTGTCATCACCTGCAAATCATTGCAAATGTGAGATCCACATCCGGTATCCAATACCCAAGAAGTTGTATTAAGTGACATGTTTATTTCGATATAGAACATACCCTTTGCAGTTCCCAACTGCCCAAGATACTCCTTGCAGTTGCGCTTCCAATGACCCGGCTTCTTGCAGTAATGGCAAACATCCTTGGATTTTCCATCGTTTGAAGCCTTTGTCTTTTGCTTCTTCTCGGGTTCCACTTTCTTGGGTGGGGCAGAACGTTTCTTGCCCTTCATACTTGGCCCCTTCTTAGCAGAAGATGAGGAGCCCACCAAGAAAGCTGGCTTATCCTTCTTAAGTGTGGATTCATATGTAACGAGCATATTGACCATCTCTTCAAGGGTGGCCTCTATCTTGTTCATATTAAAATTTATCACGAATCCATCAAATGAAGAAGGAAGAGATAGAAGCAGCAAGTCCACATTGAGTTCATGCTCCAACACCAAATCAAGGGTCGCTAACTTCTGTATGAGCCAAATCACTCGTACCCCATGATCACGGACCGAAGTCCCTTCACGCATGCGGCACGTCATCAACTCCTTAACAGTAGAGAACCTTTCAGCCCTCGACTGAGCCCCAAAAAGTTCCTTGAGTTGCGTGTGAATGTCAGCAGCATTCACCGTGTCCTCAAATCGCCTCTGGAGTTCATCAGACATCGGAGGCTTGCATATAGCATTTGGTCTTGATGTCATGGTCACACCATGCATCAAGTTTGGCCAATTCCTCCGGACTTATGTCAGCTGGTGCTTCCTTCGGAGGTGCTTTCTCTAACACGTAGAGCATTTTCTCCGAAGTTAAGACAATCTTCAACTTCCGGAACCATTCCGTATAGTTGGCGCCAGTCAGCTTGTTTTGTTCGAGGATCGAGAATAAAGGATTTCGCGAATTCATTGTATGAAAATACTGAAAAGGAAAAACAGACATATATCAATGATTGTTTAACAATTTACTAAGACATAAAATAGGCGAATTTAATTTTATGAATCTCACTCCCACTATTTTAACGATTTCACCACCCTCTAGTGAAAACGGGAAACTTTTTCCTTAGTGAGAACATGGAGTCCAATTGACAAACTTATGGTCCCGAATAATATCAGCCAACCATAATTCTCAAAAGGTAGAGCCCAATTGCTTCCAAAGCAACCCCCATGTATTTACCTCATGTCCAATAAGGGCCCAATAATATGACGCCGTTTAAAGTGACATGTCAAGATGACCCATCAATATTAAGTTGTGATGGACGGTCGCCATGTGGATCCCCCAATAATATGAGCCGATCCCATGGGAGTTCCACCCAACTTACAACATTTGTCGATCCAATGTACAGCTTTCCGACGGACGGGCCCCCCCCAATAATATGAGCTGGACCGTATCCGCGGGTAGCATCACATACATTGACCGTTGATGGAAGGTAGGAACATTTAAACAATATTTAAATTTCCTTTATTTATCTTGATATAAATTTTAAATCATATTTAAAATGAGGGATTTTATTTATAAAAATATTTGTCTCATCATATTTAATTTATTGCATGCATTGCCGGATTCACGCAATTTATGTCTAAACATGCATACAATCATAATATCACATATTATATAGGATGATCGATTCCATTCTAATTGACCCGTGGTTGCCAATCACGGGTCTTAGTCCAATCCTAGGTAATATGCAGTATGCAAATGCAATCCTATTACATATGCTTCCAATTTACATTTCTTCAGTCTTCATTGTCTGCTGGGCCCACCATCTTCAAATCTTGATCTCCCACTAAATCTAATGTATTTACAATAAATAACAATGACAAGTAGGGGATACATTTTTAGGGGGTGGGAACGGGCTATAAACCAAGCCCACTTTTATTACATATGACATTCATATCGGGCCAATAAACCAGGCCCATTAATAAAACCAACAACAATTAAAGACAAAATGTAAATTCCTAACATACACCTACAAAATTGGTCATGGCAATCGATCATCCTTATCCAATAACATTTAATTCAAAATTAATTTATTGGATAACATGCTGTGGCAATTCAAATTTAAACAAGATAAAATCATATTTTATATATAAAATCACATTTCCACATATAAAATCATATTTTATCTCCATATCAAATAAAATCATATTTTATCTATAAAATCCAATTTTACAAATAAAATCATATTTTATCTAATATATCATAAGATCATATCTTAGCATCAATTGTACCAAAATAATTGATTTCAAAATTCAATTTACGGATAAAATATTAAAATTTTCCAAAAATTCAAATTTATCCAAAATCAATTTAAAATTTACGGACTCGAACAATTCGATCCGAAATCTCGTGAACCAATCAAAAACAATTTTTGACCGGACCAAAAATAAAATTTTAAATATTAAAATTAAAATATAATTTTTCCCGCGGGCCGCCCGGGACACTCCCGGGCCGGCCCGCACCCGGGGCGCGGGCCGGGGGCAGCCCGGCTGCCCCCTTAGGGCAGCTGCCTTGGGCGCCGCCCCTGGGCCGGCGCCGTGCGCTGCCCTGGGCGGCGCTGAAGCGGCCGCCCTGGTCGCAGCATAGCCTAGCAGCTGCGCTGGTGCGGTCGCCGAGCGCCGCCCCTGGGCAGCGCCGAGCGCTGCCCTGAGCGCAGCGCCCAGCCGCTAGCGCTGGGCATGCGCACAGCGCTGCCCTGGGCGGCGCCGTGCGCCCGCCCTGGGTGGTCGACGTGTCAGCTCGCCTTGGGCGGCGCCGTTGCGCGCCCCCGTTGTGGGCGGCCGCCGTAGCGCCTACCCGCGGGCAGCAACAATTGCTGCCTTCCATCGGGGCATGCGATCCAATCGCTGCCCGGGTTTTTGCCCCGGGGAAAAATTTTTTTTTTTTATTTAAAAATATTTATTTTTGATATTCAAAAACCGAGACCTTTCAAAACATTTTGTACTAATTTGATTAATTTAACTATCGTTTGATCTGAGCAACCTGGCTTCGTGATACCACTGTTGTTACTAAAACTGGCGAGTGTCCCAGACCAATTACGATTGAGTACCCGGTGGCAGTCGGAAGTTAAAAATTTTTCATGGAACGTTTCCAATGTGTGGGTATCAACCATACAATCGATTGTAATTACGGTGTGTGTAAATATTTATATATAACAATTAAATAAATTTTACCTCAAATCTCGCAACAGAGATTATAATGGAACACCAACAGAACAATTCTGCTCTTGTTGTCTCTCCCTGGAACCGAATGAACGCCGTTCAATCAGGTCCATGGCTAACAGAGGTTTAATCCCTCTGATAGATTGCACTAGAAAATCTATCAGAAGCGTCTTTCTGGCGAAGAGATACTATACACGAATTTTGATATCTAGTTATATGTTGGGGCTTACTGTCGATTCAAAATCACAGATCCGGAATTTCTGCTCGGCAAGCAAGGTAGGGGGGCGGCCAGAAATAGGTGTTTGAGAGAGAGGGCTTAAGGTGGTTTTCGAAACAATTGCTCTCTCTAAAATAATGACCTGTTTGTATGTAAATTATCATGTACTGAAATAACTTATTTATAATGCATGTCACTAACCGACCTTAGGGCCCATTTAGTCATAAGCTTGGGGCCCGACAAGCAAAGCCCGCTCGATTACAGAAATTAATATATAAATTCATCGTGACTCCGACTTGATAGAGAAACGCTTATCACCAATGCGCTACTAGAAACCATTTCTGGCACGGTTTCTTAAAAGTCAGAAATAAATTTTCCTCGAGAGATCCGAATTCAGTGGGTTTCCAAAAATGTCCATCCCTATGTCATTTTAGGAAATCCTACTCCCTTACTCTTATTTAATGAAGTCCAACTCCTTAGTTATCATTAAATTTAACTCTTTAAATTTAACTATCTCAACGGGGGATTTAAAACTCCAATACACTGTTGTTACGCCTCAAACTGATCAGGGAAACAGCTAGCCGAGGGGCTCACAACTCCTTGTGACTCGGAACAACAACTTTCCGACCTTTAGCGCCCAACGAATCATGGTAAAGCGCGCTAGCAACATCGCGCCCCATGATTCCCTAGGTATCGACTGATAGGAGCCTACCAGATCCAGTAGATTTTGGTTAACGTACAGTACGGATCCCTTTCATCCAATATATCCCGATCGAATCAACAACCATTGGTATATCGAGAGTCCGCTCAAGATTCGATAACTATGCAATACATCTTGCAGATACAAATTAGTGACATCGCATGTGCCTACTAAGAATCCATTTTTTAAATCACATCAAGTACTCTGGCCAGCGATTTGTCACACTAATATCTCCTCAGATCGAATAGGATATCCACACTCGAAAGTATGTGGTGAATCCTTGACAACAATGCATTGACCTCCTATATGTGTCGTAGACTTTACCCAATCTCGACACCTGAAGACCCCCTCATAGTCCGGAAACGAGTCAAAGCACAGTACTAGCATATAGAGTCTCCATGAGTTTTTTCAAGTCGTAAGGAACTAATGGTGTACAACCAAAACCCGCGGACTTAATCCACACGATAATTGATAACCACTTGGAAAGTCCGGATAGGGTATTTCGAGCTATTCAACCTAGGAATATCCATTATGCATGCTTCGAACATCTCCATGTTCCCTACCAAATGAAACGTGGTACTCAGCCGCATCGCAAATGCTAGTCTCAAACTCTGCGATCCTATAACCTTATTATCGGACGGCTCAATACGAGCTAGGAACGGTTTTAGAATATACAGTGACTAAAAGATTTATATCATGATAGACATCTCCATGTTCATACCACATCTCACATAAGCTATAGTATAGTTCAAGGTCTTTAATCAAAACAACAATAGTAAAATCGCAATATAACAATATGAAGTAATATAAAGTCATTGCCATAAAAGTGTTAAATAATAATATAAACTAAAGATTGATTATGAAACATAGTCCACGAAGCCCATAGCCACACAGTTGGCTCACAGGGCAACCCCTTCTTACTTAAAAATCATTTTTGATAAGTAAATATAAACACTTCAAAGCATTAATCAAATATTTAGTACAATAAAAAGAGCATAAATAAATAAGTAATATTTATTAACAAATAATTAAGGTAAAGAATTTTAAAATCGATTAAACTTTAAAAATAATCATAACATTTATTGAAATTAATGCATGGCGATTTAATAGATTAGATTTTAGGTGCTACATAAACAATCAACCACAAAAAAATTTTTTTAAAAAAAGTTGAACCCGAGCATGTCCTCATCACCGTCTAATCTCTCAATCTCAAGCTATTCACGGACGTCTCTGTCCAGCTTCCTGCCTCACCTATTGTAATGCACACATACAAACAAAGTATATTAGCCGGATAACTCCGGTGATAAATATAATTCCCAGTAGTAAAACAACATAGCCCAGCATATAAAATTAAATGTAACTCAACATATAATCATATCAAACAAGTCTTTAAATAATAGTAACTCTTCTATAATAAGCTTAAGCACGGCATGATTTAAAACTCAGTTATTTTTCCGTTCCTGTAACTCCCCACTGTAGTCAAGATGTGTCTATTTCAGCGTGCTTATGTCCACACTCACACGCACCCTTGAAAACGTTCTTAGGGGGTCACCCATCCTGTAATTTTTCCCAAGTCAAGCACGCTTAACTTTGGAGTTCTTATGTGATGAGCTTCCGAAAAAGAAGATGCACCTTCTTGATATGAATAGTAACATATGTTAACCTTTTTAAGCCCTCCTCAACCATGAAGTCCCCATACCTGACACAGTCTTCAGAATCCCTCTCATTCCTGCACGGGATCGGATCATTCATGTCTCCCTCCGCCTAGAAGCCTACCAGGGAGCCTCTCATTGTCCGTGCAACCTCTTGGCACCCGGCGATCACACCTTTGCCCTCTTCAGCCCCGGGCGTCCCAGTTTCAGTTCTTGGGATCCTGGGGAATAAGAACACAAAACAACTCTCCCACCTACTCTCTCATTCTAGGTTGGCGTTTGAATTCTATTCTTGGACTTTGGCCCACTATAATTGAGCTTTCAGCGATAGGAATAATTCTATCTCCCTAGGCTCCTCAATCTACGTCCCAAACGGTCTGTTATTCTTTTAGTGCGAATCTGCCATTAAAAATCTCTCAAAGGATTTTTTGGCTTAATATGAATGAAACTATAATCTAGATAGCATTAGAATAAGAACCAACATATCAATACATGCTAGGTCAACTAGCAAGAGAAATCAAACCAATCTCAAGTAGTCCAGCAAGAATATAAAATTAAGTATGTGGGTTATTTGGGGAACAACTCAAGAACTAGTCTATCTTGAGTGTTATGTCACATTTTGATTGAATGTTGTATTATACCTTTTATCTTAGAGTTAGGTGTGATCCAAATCTGATCAAGCAACACAACAAAAGAGCCATCAAAATTCTGCTCAAAACTCTTCTCAATCCACAAGGTTAGAATTCACAAAACCTTGTTCTTAAAAAATTCCTTTTCTCGGTTCGAAACTGAAACTTCCGAATTCGATGTCCTTTGATTCAATCTAGAAATATAGCATAATATCTAGGAACATCAGCAAGAAACTCAAACATATCACAGATCTCAATCATCATAAGATTCAAAATCTAACAATTTTTGCACCGACGGCGTAACGGTTTAAAAACGCGGAAATCGTAACTCATTTTCTATCAAATTCTAATCATTCAAATAAACTTCTATCTCATCTCACATCAGGCATAACATCAGCAAAACCATTACCATATCATACTTGGACCTTTTTGAAAATCACATTCCCAAAAATCATAACAATTTCATACGGCATCCGTTCTGTTGATCCGGACTTCGAATATATAGTCCTTTACTAACTCAAGAACATATATCCATGATCAAAACTCAGAGTTCAAGAACTTCTCAATTAAATCACGGTTAAACTGTTAATAAAACTTATGTCACTTTGAAGCTCTTCTTGAGAGGATAACGGAACTATATACGGATATTAATTTCGGATAGCACGGAGCTTCTTGAATCAAGCTTGGAAGATTGAAAATGGGAGTTGGGAATAATCTGAGTTCTCGATTTCTTGCTGCAGGTCAAATCTTGATCTAAAAACATACATATTACGACATTTATATCTAATAAATTCCAAGTGTCCCACTATACTTTTGCATTTTATGCACTTTAGCCCCTGAAATTTATCACTATTTGCAAATCAGTCCTACAGTCAATCTCTTTGAATTCAATTTTAATCTTAAATTAATTTAATAATATTAGAAATTTAAATCTAAACTCCAAAAATTCTTAAAATTAAATATTTTCGGATTAAAATTAAAGTAAATCTCGGGCCATAAAGGTTTTTCAAACCAAAAGGAATCCACTAGGAACTCATAGTGACCATACCTAGTACCGTGAAACGCAGTTTTTAAGAAATGTTCTTCCTCTCGGGACTCGCAACTGATGAGTAACCTGAACCTCAAGTTCAATCTTGGGAATACACTGAAGTACCAATGGGAGCTAATCAAACAGATCATTCAATGCACGACAAAGGATACTTATTCTTGATCTTCACCTTGGTTCCAAATGTCTGTAATCAATACAGAGATGCATGGAACCGTTTCTTTTTTACGAAATAATACTTTGCTCTCAGCAAAGGAAGAAAACACTTTGGGAGTTCGAATGTATCCCTTGTCTAACTAAGTTCCCAAACTGCTGTTGCAACATCCTCAATCTCTGACGTTGCCAAACAGATAAAGTGCAACGAGAAAATCGAAGTTGTCCCCTAGCATAATCTCAATTTGCGAACTCAACCTCTCCTATTTGAGGAAAACCTGGATCTCATCGGGGGAAACGATCTGGTTTATGTTACAAACAACTAGTAACTCCTCAAGAGCCCTACTCCTTGTTGGGCATGTCAATCGATATAGATAAGGTAGCCTTCCCTGCTAGCCTCCAAAGCTCGACAAGCTCTCAGTGCTAATACCAAAGGCATAGGAGGGGTTCGCGATCGGTTACATTTTGTTCCCACATTTAATAATAAAAACTAACAAAAGTGAGTTATAAACCCATGAGAAAAACACAAACCCAATAGGCAAGAATTTTGGGATAGACACCTCATGGGTTTATAACCGTAACACTGGTGCTCTCGTTCAGAGTCAACGTAGCGAAAGGGGCGACCTAGGAAAGGGCGGGTAAACCAGAAATAAAGGTTGAGTGAAAGCCATCCATCTAGAGTGGGCCCATCACGCACGGCCGTTTTTTCAAGAGGTCGATAATCTAGTTACAATTATCCCTCATTGAATAATAAAACTAACAAAGCGTGAGTTATAAGAACCCGAGGCAACCCCACCCAATAGGCAAGGCCTTTTCGGATGGGGCACATCATGGGTTTATAAACTAACACGCTCCCTAGCATATAAAAAACCAACTATTTTCCCTAAACCGGGATGAAACTGAACAATCTTCTAGAAACTAGTCCACAGTAGGCTCGATTACGAAGTCAAAAATGTCAATACCCAAGATACAATCAAAATCCTCCATCCCACTAGATCATCAGGTTCGCTGCGTTGCCAACCTCAAAACCCTCGAATCCTAAAAAGCAACCACAGTCACTTGAAACTTGTCTAAAAGGAGGTGAATGGCCGATTGGGGTAGATACATAAATTACTATGGTCTAGAGACACCTACGGCAATCTATGACGCTTAAAAAATCGGAGAAGAAATAAAAGTATGCGATTGCACCTGTATTACTAACGAGTATTAATGCAGGAACACCACATAAAATAAATGTAGTCTGCAATGACCCTCTCGTTCTCCTCCTGAGCCTGATCCTGACACAGTGGCAAAAACACCTGTCCTAGAACAGAAGGTCTCTACTTTGCTTCCCATCGACTGTTCATTGTGGCCTCTATGGTACATGAAGCCTGAGAACCAAGAACCAGAATCGGATACTGATCCCCCAACTAACTGCGGACAATCCTCCTCATGTGGTTCAATCTCTCCACAACGGAAGCAAAGTTCCTAGCCACCATTAGCTAACGGCACTTTTCAGACGGATGTCGACCTACACAATGCTCGCACAATCCGTATCTTCTTCCCAAAATGGAAGACACCACCAGAACCAATGAAAGAATAATATTCCAAATACTAACTTGAAAGATAGTTTCTTCGGTCCCCTAAGGTGCTTGCTGAACGATAAGAATGAATGGACAATGTTGCGCTGGAGAAAATTCTCCCGCCTATCGAAATCGATTCCACCAACATCCACAAACGATGTTGGGATCATTACAGACAGATACTACGATTCGAAAATCTTTAGAGTGAGGCCCTGTAGGAAGTGATCATGAATTGGGCCTCAGAACTGGTAGAGATAACACGGGAAAAACAACTCGAAGAACTTCTACGGATACTCATTCAACAAACAAAAAGCCCTACTATCAAGATTCAGGAGCTCAATGGTCTTGGCCTGGCGGAGTGCAGGAGTAAAACACAGCTTCATAAATGGCAGCACGGAACTTTTACCAAGTAGCAGAACTAGGACGCTGACTTCCACCATTTGCGAACTGTGTACCTACAACAAATTTTTGACATCTTCCGTGCGCTGCTGCTCCTCAGTACATTGGAAAATAAGCACAAAAACATCATCTCCATCCGCTCCAACCATTTTTACACGATCCTCTGGAGTCACACTTCAACCAATAGGCTAAGGCCCCATTCTGAACAAACTTGTGCATATCGAAGCGGCGGTGTCCAAAATGGTGGTGGTGATGGCTTGCGATCGTCGTCGTCACCCCAGTGTCCACAAACGCTTCCGTGACTCTCATCGCCAAGATTTACCATCTCTGTAATAGGTAGCAAATATGTAACCCCAAGACTGTTTTCCTAAATCCCAAAAATCTCATTCATGGTCTTATACCATAAATTTTAGTGAACCGCGTTACGGAATCACCTACTAAACATTCTTAAGCTTGCAGATAAATCTTAAAGCACAATTATCAATAAAACACCAGAATAAAAGTCTTACAAAAAAACCAACGAAAGAATACAACTGGCCCTAAATTCATCGGTGAAACATATTTTATACAAACCTATCAAAGTAATACTGAAATATCCTCACAAGAAACCTGATAATGGAAACAAACTCCAAACACGAAACTGCTGCAACCTTAGAGACCGCTATCTCCTAGTTCGTCCAACCTAAGTCCTGCCCCGTGGAATGAGGTACCCAAGACAAAACCGAGGACGTGGACGATAACAACATCCAATATGGAAGTATGAGTATACACTTGCTATGAATGCAAATGAAAATCTGTGGGTATCGGAAACCTATCAAGGTAAAACTCTTGCTCAATCAAGTGGCGTCATGGTATGTTGTACACTGGGCCGTTGAATCAGGAGGTGGCTCAAACACAAGAAAATAATATGTGGATATCGTTGAACTGATCCCACACAAATGGGTCTAACCATCCATTCAAGAACTCAGGGTTGAGCGACCTTACTATGGGTTATATCAAGGTACAAGCTCAACATGATAATGTATGCAACATAGTAATCGTGACATAATATATTCGCATAAAACATTCCATATAAACATTAAAACATAGAATATGCATACTCGAAAAATATTTTGTACCTCTACTCAAGCAACCTAGCAACTCGAGGACTCAGTCCAAGCATGTAATAAATTAATCATCATATCACTCTTTACGTACTAATTGTTAGATAAGGTGTCTGTCGAGCCAAGTGTTGGCCAAGGGTCCTTGAAATAACTCTTGTAAGACAATTTTTATTTAAATAATATTTGAATTATTTAATTTAGCACATATTTATCTGTATACTAATGCTGGTTTCATAGATAAAACCCTTGAATATACAAATAGTAAAAAGAATATGAGATGGTCATATGATGACTATCATGTTGGAGAACGCGGCGATCAGATCAATTAGGATTGATACCCGGTGCAGCGGAAGTTTAAAATTTTTGTATGGAACGATTCCATAATAGGTATCAACCTTACGATTAAATTGTGTATGTAAAAATTAAATAACAATTATAAAATTTTTACCTTTAATCTCGAATCGAGATTTTGGACACCAACAGATTTTCTGCTCTTGTTGTATATCCCTGGAACTGATGGACGAACTGTTCTTTAATCAGGTCCACGAACGGATATTCAATCCCTCTGATAGATTGCACTAGAAAATCTATCAGAAGTTTCTACGAAGAGATTAACGAATTTGATCCGTTAAACCAGACTGTAATTCAAAATCACAGGCTGGATTTTTCTCAAGCAGAGGGAGAGGGGGCGGTGGCCACAATAAAATAAAATTAGGTTTTTCGAAAATTATTTTATGACCTGTTGTATGTAATTTCTGTACTGCAATAACTTATTTATAATGTAGGCCACTAACAGCTTAGGGCCCATTAGTCATAAGTTCAAGCCCGACAAGCAAAGCCCGCATGTTCAGAAATTAATATAAAATTCATCGTGACTCCGATTGATAAACCGATTTCACCAATGTGCACAGAAACCATTTCCGCACCTTTTAAAGTCAAGATAAATTTTTCTGAATCCGAATTCAGTGGTTTCCAAAAATGTCCATCCCTATATCATTTTAGGAAATCTTACTCCTCTACTCATAATTAAGAAGTCCAACTTCTTTGTTCATTAAATTTAACTCTTTAAATTTAACTATCTCAACGGGGATTAAAAATCCATTACTCTGTGTGACCCTCAATGGTCAGGGATACAGCTAGCCGTGGGCTCACAACTCCTTATGACTCGGAACAACAATTTCCGACTTGCCCATCGAATCATGGTAAGAGCGTCTAGCAACATCGCCCCATGATTCCCTAGGTATCACTGATAGTGCCTACAAGAACCAATAGATTTTGGTTAGCGTACAGTACGGTCCCTTCATCCATATATCCCGATCGAATCAACAACCATTGGTATATCGAGAGTCGCTCGAGATTCGATAACTATGAAATACATCTTGAAGATCAAATAGTGACATCGCATGTGCTACTAAGAAACCATTTCTTAAATCACATCATGTACTCTGGCCAGAGATTCGTCACACTAATATATCCTCAGATCGCATAGGATATCCACACTCGCAAGCATGTGGTGAATCCTTGACAACAAAGCATCGACTCCTATATGTGTTGTAACTGTACCCAATCCCGACACCTGATGACCCCAATAGAGTCGGTAAACGAGTCAAAGCACAGTACTAGCATTAGAGTCTCAATGATGTTTCAAGTAGTAAGGACTAATGGTGTACAACCAAAACCGCGGACTATATCCACTCGATAAGTGATAACCACTTGGAAAGTCCGGATAGGGTAGTTCGATCATTCATCATATGAATATCCATTTGCATGCTTCGAACATCTCTATGTTCCTTACCAATGAAACGTGGTACTCTGCATCGCAAATGCTAGTCTCAAACTCGAGCGATCCTTATCCTTATTATCGGACGGCTCAATTGACTAGGAACAGTTTAGAATATACAGTGACTATAAGATGTGTTTCATGATAGACACCCCATGTTCTACCACATCTTACATACACTATAGTATATTCAAGGTCATTATCAAAACAACAATAGTATATCACAATATAACAATATGAAGAAAGATAAAGTCATTGCCATTAATAAAAGTGTAAATTATATTAAACAAAAGATTGTTTATACAAAGAGTCATCAAAGCCCTTAGCCACAAGTTGGCTCATCAGGCACCCACTCTTTCAATCTCCCACTTGCCCTATAGCCAACTAGTCATACTACGTAGACCCATTGCTTCGCGATGTTTGTCAAATAATGGTCCTGGCAAGGGCTTAGTAAGTGGATCAGCAATATTGTCTGCAGAGGCCACTCTTTCGACAGTGATGTCTCCTCTTTCCACAATCTCCCGGATGATGTGGTATTTCCTCAGTACGTGTTTGGATCTTTGATGAGACCTTGGTTCCTTTGCCTGAGCAAC